>NC_134257.1:22428600-22588643 GCF_965152275.1 Natator depressus
TAGCCCATTCCCACACTTTGGGCCGAGGTCAGTAATGAAAACGCGAAATAAGGTTGGTCCCAGAGGGATCCCCGAGGAGCTTCGCCAGTTGCCTGCCTCCAGCCTGGCCGTTCCCCTTTCAGTGCGACTCGTTGCTGTCTCCAGTTCCTTACCCACCTTCCCGTTCTCAGATTAATCCCCGTCTTCTCCAGGGTACCAACAGCCTCTCGCCCGGAACCGTCCCAAGCGCCGTCTGACTGCAGGGGGCCTGGAGCGACGGCATTTCCTCCCCCCGAGACCCCCGCGCTCGGCTCAGCGAAAGACGCCAGCGACCGCCACACCTCGAATCCCGCCACCGAACAAAGACCGACACTCCCTCTCCGCACTTCCGCAACTCCCTCTCTGCCGGTCCCCGCGCTCGGAACGGCTCCTCCCACGTCAGGAGCCCCCCTGCGGGCCCCTCTGGCCTGGGAATCACCCGCTCACCCACAGGTCTGGCCCCTGGCCCCTCTGCAGAACTCGCCGCATCGTGCGCTCAGGCTGCCTGTCTGAGGGTCGCGTCGGGGGCCCCCCACGTCCCCCCAGCTCCGCCACGAGCACGTGGCGCCGGCTCCTGCGGGCAAGGCTGGGGCTGGGAATCTGTGGGGGTCTCCCTGGCTGCAATGCATGTGGCTGGTCGGGGGCCCACACGGGTAGTGGGGGGGCCGTGCGGCCGGCCGAGCAGGGTAACAGGCACCCCCGGCCGGGGAATGAAGGGGTCACCGTGGTTCAGTGGGCCAGACTGGACCTGGGGAACCTCTTGTGCCCCCGACTGCCCCCAGCCCCTCACTCCCGCTGCCCTCAGGCCCAGCCCCACCTGCCCAGCCCCCAGGCCACGCCCCAGGGTTTGCGCGCGGCTCTGAAGACAGTTCAGGGGGTTTCCACAGGGGCCGGGGCCCCAAAGCCGAGGGAGGGACAGGTCTCTTGGGGGCACTGGACGGGCGCAGGGGGACCCATTTGCTGCCCCCCGCGTGCACTCCCAACCCCACATGGCAGCCAGCTCCACTCCCCAACACTGCCTTTAATGGGGAAAGACACAGACACAGAGTCACTCCTGGGGGTGAAATGGGGGGCGGGGTGACCCCAGCCCGGGCAGCACTGCGGGAAGCCCAGGGTCAAATTGACAGTGTGAGGAAACGGGGGACCGTGAAAGCGACACCCTGGTCCGGAGCAGGACCCCTACAATGGGGGAATCAGGTGGAACTCCAGAAGAGGGGAGCCCAGAAAGGGAGAAGTGGGGGGATCCAGGGCGGGGGGATGTCTGAGAGGTTGGTAGAAATGGCAGCAAAGAGTGACCATGATCTGGGGGATCCCTGCCCCCCCAGGGGGTGCTGCCAGAAGGGGGTCTGGCAAGGGGGCCCCAGAACCCCAGCAGGTGCTGCCAGAAGAGGGGCTGGCAAGGGGGCCCCAGAACCCCCATCACACGGGCTCCATCTGCAGCTCGTCAGCCTCCCCTGACTCCAGCTCATGGAAGGCAGCGTGGGAGCCGATCACCACCAGGGTGGCACCTGCCGGGGGCGACAGAGAGACGGGGGTATCAGAGAGACAGCGACACCGTCCCCCCACTGCCCGCCATAGACCCCCAGCTCCGCCTGCCCTCCCCCGCTGCCCCCCATAGACCCCAGCTGCCCCCAGCTCCGCCTCCCCTCCCCCACTGCACCCCATATATGGCCCAGATTTCCAGCCCCTCTCCTCCTGCTGTTGCATCTCAGCTCCTCAGCCCCTCCTGCTCTGCACCCCAGTTCCGTAGCCCCTCTGCCACCAGCCCTCCCCAGTGCCCCCCAACCCCCCCTCCTCCCCCCCCAGCTGCCCCTAAATCCCCCTCCCTCTGCTGCACCCCGCACCCCCAGTCAATCTGCCCCCCAAACCTCCCCCACTGACCCCCCGACTGCCTGGAGAGGAACAGCCCACGGGGGGGGTGTCTCCCCTCCCCCACACTGAGCTCTTTCTGCAGGGTCTGTGCCCCAAGCGGCCCCCAGACAAGCCTCCACAGGCAGCCCCTGATGGGGGCTGGGAAGAGGGGAGGGGTTGGGGTTACACCCCGGAGCGGGGGAGGGGGTCACTCACCCAGCACCCAGAAGACGGCAGATCCGGCCCCCGCCAGCCAGAAGAAGGGGAAGGAGACGCCCCCAGCCAGGCCGTACTGGTGAGCCGTGCTGAGCTCCCGGCCTGGGGGGGAGAGAGAGAAAGGGGGGCTGAGGGGGAGCCTAGACAGTCCCCCCAAGCCAGCCCCCCACCCTGGGGCCGGATGGGAGCCAGCGCCCCCTGGAGGGGACGGGCTCTGGGCCCCCGCAAGCCAGCCCCCTGCCCTGGGGCCGGATGGGAGCCAGCGCCCCCTGGAGGGGACGGGCTCTGGGCCCCCGCAAGCCAGCCCCCTGCCCTGGGGCCGGATGGCAGCTGGCGCCCCCAGAGGGGCGGGCCCCGCCCCCACAAGCCAGCCCCCCACCCTGGGGCCAGATGGCAGCTGGCGCCCCCAAAGGGGCGGGCCCGGGCCCCCACTCACCGAACAGCACCAGGCGGGACTGCTGGGTTCGCAGGTAGATGAGGTAACAGGCCCCGAAGAAGACAGCCAGCGCCACGAGGAGCAGGGGGGAGGTGATCCTGGGGGGGAAGGGCAGAAGGTTGGGGGGGCCATAGCCTCCATACGCTGTCCCCCCCGGCTTACCCATGTTCCCTCGTTTCACCCCCCCCATCACTGTCATGTCCCCAGCTCTTGCCTGCCCATCCGAGAGCCCCCCGCCCCCAGGCTCAGCCCCCCCCGGCAGCCTTTGCAGAACCAGCCGATTCCAGGGGCCCCCCCCCGGCCCCCTTCCACCTGCCGCCAGCGTCCCTGGGCCCTGGTCCACCTGCCCCGCCCCCCCGCACCCCATCCACTGCCCCCTGCCACTGGTCCACCTGCCCCGCCCCCCTGCGCCCCATCCACTGCCCCCCTGCCCCTGGTCCACATGCCACCCCTGTCCACCTGCCCCTAGTCCACCTGCCCCTCCCCCTGCCCCTGGGCCCTGGTCCACCTGCCCTCCATCCACCTGCCCCCTGCCCCTGGGCCCTGGTCCACCTGCCCTGCCCCCCTGCGCCCCATCCACTGCCCCCTGCCCCTGGTCCACCTGCCCTGCCCCCCTGCGCCCCACCCACTGCCCCCCTGCCCCTGGCCCCGGGCCCTGGTCCACCTGCCGCCCCTGTCCACCTGCCCCCGGTCCACCTGCCCTCCATCCACCTGCCCCCTGCCCCTGGTCTACCTGCCCCTGCCCCTGGGCCCTTGTCCACCTGCCCTGCCCCCCTGCCCCTGCCCCACCTGCCCCGCCCGCTGCCCCCGGCTCACAGGCAGTAGAGGATGAGGCCCAGGAAGACGAGGACGTAGTTGCTCTGGAAATACTCCACGTTCCGCGCCAGGCGCTGGCAGAGCTCCCCCAAGTTCCGGGGCTTCCCGAACCGGCGCTGGTCGGCGAAGGTGGCCCAGGGGCGCAGGGTGGCCCGACGCTGCTCCAGCCACTTCTTGGCGGGGCCCTGGGGCAGCAGGGCCGGGATGGAGATCCTGGGGCGGGGGGGAGAGATGGGACCCCTGAGAGCCAGAGCGCCCCCCATGGCGCCCCCACCACACACCCTACTGAGCCGCCAGCCCCGCTCCCCGCCCCACGGCGGCCCCTACTGAGCCCCCAGCCCCGCTCCCTGCCCCACGGCGCCCCCTACTGAGCCGCCAGCCCCGCTCCCCGCCCCACGGCGCTCCCTACTGAGCCGCCAGCCCCGCTCCCCGCCCCACGGCGCCCCCTACTGAGCCCCCAGCCCCGCTCCCCGCCCCACGGCGCTCCCTACTGAGCCGCCAGCCCCGCTCCCCGCCCCACGGCGCACACTACTGAGCCGCCAGCCCCGCTCCCCGCCCCACGGCGCCCCCTACTGAGCCGCCAGCCCCGCTCCCCGCCCCACGGCGGCCCCTACTGAGCCCCCAGCCCCGCTCCCCACCCCACGGCTCCCCCTACTGAGCCGCCAGCCCCGCTCCCCGCCCCACGGCGGCCCCTACTGAGCCCCCAGCCCCGCTCCCCGCCCCACGGCGCCCCCTACTGAGCCGCCAGCCCCGCTCCCCGCCCCACGGCGCACACTACTGAGCCGCCAGCCCCGCTCCCCGCCCCACGGCAGCCCCTACTGAGCCCCCAGCCCCGCTCCCCGCCCCACGGCTCCCCCTACTGAGCCGCCAGATCCGCTCCCCGCCCCACGGCGCCCCCTATTGAGCCTCCAGCCCTGGTCCCTGCCCCACGGCAGCCCCTACTGAGCCCCCAGCCCCGCTCCCTGCCCCACGGCGGCCCCTACTGAGCCGCCAGCCCCGCTCCCCGCCCCACAGCGCCCCCTACTGAGCCCCCAGCCCTGGTCCCTGCCCCACGGCAACCCCTACTGAGCCGCCAGCCCCGCTCCCCGCCCCACGGCGCCCCCTACTGAGCCGCCAGCCCCGCTCCCTGCCCCACGGCGCCCCCTACTGAGCCGCCAGCCCCGCTCCCCGCCCCACGGCGCCCGCACCACACACCCTGCCCCATGGCACTTCCACTGAAGCCGCCGCCCCGCTCCCTGCCCCACGGCGCCCCCTATCGCCCCGCTGGGGCGGTCGCAGCTCCCTACTTGGTGCCGAGGGGTCCCGCAGCCTCGTGCTCGGCGGGCGGGGTGAAGGGATGCTCCGAGCCGGCTTTCCCGGCCATGGTGCTCGGCGCCCGGGGGCTGCGGAGAGAGGGGGGGCAGGACGTGAGACCAGGCACCGGACCCCCCACCGCCACCCCCGGGTGCTGGCTGGCTGGGGGAGGGGAATGGGGCGCCCGGGGCGGGGGGAGGATGCAGGAGGGATGCGGGACTTCTGCATCCCGGGTTGCCATGGCGACGGCTGCCCCTCACCTGCCCTGGTCCAGCGCGGCCGGGCGCCCGCCGCCTCGACGTGGCAAGCGGGCCTGGGGGGCGGGGGGCAAAGCGGAACTTGGGGCGGGGGAGCGGTGCATGCCGGGAAATGGAGTCCGGGCAGCAAAGGCTTGTGGGAGGTGGAGTCCAGCTCCCCTCCCCCCCACTCTGCAGGAAGGGCCCATGGGGTGTGGGGGTGTAGGCCCCTCCAGGGCTATGCTGGGGCGATACGGGGCGTGGTCTCGGGGACGAGCTATGGGGCCTGGGGCGGCCATGGGGGGGCTCAGAGCGCCCCCCCCGCACGGGGCTATGGGGCGCAGTGCTGGGGGGCAGGAGGGAGGTTAGAGGGCTTCGGAGTGGGGGGGTATCAACCCCTTCCTTTATTGGAACGGCTCTTATGCAAATTATTTAATAGCCTCATTTGCATGTATGCAAATAAACGGGCACCGTTTTGACAGTTAGCTCTCAACTTTCCCTGCCAAGCTGCAGGTAGATGGGGGGAGGGGCCAGCAGCCTGGACCCCCATAACTGGCCCCAGCCCCCCATTCCCTGCTCTCACTGATGTGTGGGTGCAGAACCTGCATCTGGCTTCTGCTTCCCTGGACAGCCCCTTGCGTAGCCGCCCGCCCCCCACCCAAATGCGGGATGGTCCCTGGGGCCACATGTGTCTGCCCAAGCTGTACAGGAGCAGGGGGGCAGAGACCCCCCCAACCCCTCTGCCTCCTCCCATAGAGAAGGCCAGAAGGGACCATTAGAGCAGCCAGCGTGAGCCCCCCTGCACCCCATCTATAGCAATGTCACCACTTAATTGCCTGCCCATAAGGGTCTGGCTGCAGCAGGAGGGGCCACGAACAAGTCCCAGGGTCCATGGCACGTCCTACGGCCCCAGCCCACCGACAGTGGCTTCGCACCTGGGACCTTGTCGGCCCTTAAAAAATCCAGATGTGCCCATTGCCTGGCAAAAACCTGCAGCACCATCTGTGAGGGCGCGGCTTCCCCCCTAGCGAGCCCCGTGCGTGTGTGCGCTTGTACCCTTAACTCTCCTCCCAGTCTGTGTGTGCCTGTAGCCTTACCTCCCCCTGGGGGTGCACCTGTTCCCTGAACTTCCTGTGTCCGTGCACATGGACCCTCACCTCCCCCCAGTGTGTGTGCCTGTACCCTTAACTTGCCCCCTTCCTGTGTGCGTGCACCTGTACCCTTAACTCTCCCCTAACTGCCCCCTGTTTTGTGTGCCTGTACCCTTAACTCTCCCCTCAATGCGCTCGTACCCGTAACTCTGCCGCCGGTGTCTGGGCGCCTGTACCCTTTCCTCCACGCCGGTGGGTGTGCCTGTATCCTTAACTCCCCCCCCATCTGCGTTCACCTGTACTCAATGGTGAGCTGAAGCCCGAACCGGTTGTTAAATGTAGAAGCCCTTTTAGAGCCGGTTGTCCCGTGAGGGCTTCGAAATTTAACCGCCCAAAGTGGCGCCTTAGGCACCGGCTCCACGGGTGCCCCAGCTCTGGAGCCCCCACGGGGAAAATTTGGTGGGTGCAGAGCCCCCACCGGCAGCCCCCCGCCCCACCCCCGGCCCCAGCTCACCTCCACTCCCCCTCCGCCGCCCGCTCTGCTTCTCCCCCGCCCCCGCCCGGCTTCCCGCAGACCAGCCGTTCGCACGGGAAGCCGGGGAGGGGGGGGGGGCTGAGAAGCGGGCAGCGGCTTCACGCTCAGGCCCAGGGAGGCGGAGGGGAGCTGGAGCGGGTGGGCGGTGGGCGCGAGGAGGGCCACCCACACCGCAGCACGTAACCTGGGGGGGGGCCCGCAGGGGAACCCCCCCAGCTCCCCTCCGCCTCCCTCGGCCTGAGCGCAAAGCTGCCACCTGTTTCTCAGCCCCCCCCCGGGATTCCCGCCGAAGATCTGATTCCCGGGGGGGGGGGCGGAGAAGCAGGGCGGGGCGGCGCGTTCAGGGGCAGAGGCCGAGTGGAGGTGAGCTGGGGCCGGGCGCGGGGCGGGGAGCTGCCGGTGGAGGCTCTGCGCCCACCAAATTTTTGCCGTGGGGGCTCCAGCCCCGGAGCACCCAGGGAGTCGGTGCCTAAGGCACCATTTTTGATGTGATCAGTGGGGGGAGCAGCCGCTCCCCCGGCTCCCCCCCAGCTACGCTCCCCTGCCCCTAGGAGCTGGAGGGACCTGCCGGAGGCTTCCTGGGAGCTGCCCCAGGTAAGCACCGCCAGGAGTCCTCACTTCGCCCCCGGGCAGGTCCCTCTGGCTCTTAGGGGCGGGATGGGCACCCACTACGGTGGCCCACGAGACCCTCCTGCCCGGTTCTGGGGGCAGTCATGGGACAGGGGAGGGGGGTGGATGGGGCAGGGGTCCGGGGGGGGGTGTCAAGGAACGCGGGGAGGTTGGATGGAGCAGGAGTCCCCGGGGGCGGGGGTGGGCAACGACCCCCTCGGGGGGTGAGGAGGGAACCCGATGTTAAGATTTTGGCAGCTCATCAGTGCCTGTACCCTTAACTGCCCCCTCGGTGTGTGAGCGCCTGTACCCTTAACTCTCCCCATGTGGCGCGCTGTAGTTATTTATCTAATATTTTTCATCCCCCCTGGGCCACATCCTCCCACCGCTCCCGAGGATGCAGCGTGTGGGGCCCCACTAATAAAAACAGGCTACTGCAAAGAGTTTGGGAGGTTATTTATTTAGGGGGTTTGGGGCTGGGGCAGGGGCTCCTCCACTGTCCCTGGACTCCTCCCCAGGCAGGGGAGAGGGGGGCAAGAGATTTTCTTCCAGCTGCAGCAACAGTTCAGAGCCCTCTAGCCGGAGCCGGGGGTCCCCTGGCCCCTCATCTCCGGTGCAACAGCTCCCGGGACAGCTGGCAAAGGCCGCAGGGCCCACAGCAGGCCATGACGAGCCAGTCGTCGCAGATACTGCCCTGTGGGGAGAGAGGGGTTAGCGGGGCAGGGGGGCCCCTCTGGGCACAGATTTATAGGCTATAAGCCAGACGTGCCTGGAAGAGCCAGCGTTGGCATGAAGTCGTTATGAACGTCACCAACTAGCGCCCGGCCTCACACAGGCCCTGGTCACGGACCTCGCCACAGGGGGTGGGGGGGGTGAGAAGTGGGAAAAGAAATCCCAGCATTGGGAAAAACCAGCCAACCCCCCCTCCGCCCCCCGCCCCAGCGCCGGAGAACCCAGCCCAGCCCCGTGGGAGTTGTCCCAGTGGCTGGTTCCCCACCTGGGGAGGAATTTTCACCATCTTTCGAGTTGGAATTTGTCCAGCTCTGCACCGACACGGGGGAGCGACGGCGTTGATCTTTCCTGCCGCTTACGTGTGACTCAGTTTCCCTCTTCGGTTACCAGCCTGAGCACACAGGGCTCAGCCCCACGTCCCCAGCATTGGCACTGTTCAGCTAGCAATGGCCGGGCGATGGGCAGACGTGCCCAGGCTGGCTCCATCCGGGGCAGGAGGTTTTACTCCTCACCAGGTCGGTGCCGCTGGCCGAGTGGGGAGGGGGCAGGTGGGGGCTGGGCCCCTTGCAGGGCTGGGGTGTTGGCCATGGCTCTGGGGGCCCTGGCTGGAGAGGCCACACTTAGCTTGAGGGGGAGCGCGCTGGGGTGGAGAAACCCGGCTCTGGTTGGAAACTGCCCCCGGTCCCCCCCGGCCTCACCTTGATGTGGTACCGTTCCCGTACCCCCGTGCGCAGGGCCAGCAGGGTGCCCGGCAGGCAGGGCAGGAGGCAGGACTCGCCGAAGTCCTGGGACACCTGGGAGGCCAGGATGCAGGGCACAAAGGTACCGCAGAGACCTGTGGGGGGGGGATTACAGAGCTAAAAACTGGGAACCCACCCCCGAGTCTCCCCATAACCTCCACTGGGAACCCCTCCCCTGACATCCCCACCTCAGAACCCCCCCAGCCTCCCCACAGCCCCCCCTGGGAACCCCCCTCCCCTGACATCCCCCCAACCCCGCTGGGCCCCCCCTCACTCACACACGCCCATGTCTGCGAAGCAGTCGCACGTCCCGGAGCTCCAGGCGCTGGAGGTGCCATAGGAGTAGCTGGTTTGCACCCGGCCGGGCTGCACGGTCTCCGCCTGATAGGCCATGGTGCAGCCTGGGGGCACACGGGGGTGTCAGCCCGGACTGGACCCCCCAAACCCTCCCCAGTCACCTAAGGGGTGCAGCCAACCGAGCCCCAGCTGCCTGAGCCAGGGAGAGCCCCCCCTCCGAGCCCGGGGAAGAGGGGAACACGGGGGCTGAGGGGACACCGGCCAGGGCAGGGACAGATTGTGGAGCTGGGGACAAGAGGCTGAACCCCACCCCCCCGGCACTCCCCTGAGCAGCCCAGCTCCTGATTCAGCTCTTGGCGATTCTCCAGCCCCCAGGGCCCCCCCGGCAGGTCTGGGCAGGGGGGAAACGCCCGGCGGTGACGGAGGTGCGGGGGCATGTGGGGAGGTCACACCCCGGGGCAAACAAACAATGACTGGAGGATCTTTACTGCAATTTTGGGGAGGGGAGCCCGGGGCTGGGGGAGCGGGGGCTGCGGGTCGGGAGTGAGGGGCACTGGACGAACAGGGGTTGTGCTCTTGCCAGGCCATGATGTGGGGTTCAGGCAGCTGAGCTAACGAATCAAACCGAGACAGAAACCCGAGGCTGCGACCGAAACTGAAAAGCAGGCGAATGTCCCAGAGTCCTGAGGCCCTGCCCCAAGAGACCCCTGCCCAGCTCTGCCGGTGCCCCTCACTCCCGACCTGCAGCCCCCTGCTAGGCTGGCCCAGCCCTGCCCCCCAAAGCTCTGCCGGTGCCCCTCACTCCCGACCTGCTGCCCCCCCAGCCTTGGGTTTTCCCCAGATTTGCTAGTGCCCCTCACTCCCGACCCGCAGCCCCTGCTAGGCCGGCCCAGCCCTGCCCCCCAAAGCTCTGCCGGTGCCCCTCACTCCCGACCTGCAGCCCCCTGCTAGGCCGGCCCTAGGCTCCCCCCCAGCTCTGCCGGTGCCCCTCACTCCCGACCCGCAGCCCCCTGCTAGGCCGGCCCTAGGCTCCCCCCCAGCTCTGCCGGTGCCCCTCACTCCCGACCCGCAGCCCCTGCCAGCAGACTGAAGCTGAGCCGGGGTCCTTGGCCCGCAGCCCCTGAGGGCTGGGCCAGGTGCCAGCAGCCTCCTTACCTGGTGTTTGCTGGTGGCAGAACAACTGCGGCAGTTCCTGGAGCTGTGAAATTTGAAGGGTGCAGGTGGGGCTGGGCGGGTCCCTCTTACACCTGGGGGGGAGCTGGGGAGGAAGTTTGGACAATGGCTGGGGCCCAGGGTAGGGAGTTCTGTGAGATGTCCCAGATACTAGGAGGGGAGTGGGGCATAGAGGGTTAGAGCCGGGGGGCTGGGAGCCAGGACTCCTGGGTTCTCTCCCCAGCTCTGGGAGGGGAGTGGGGTGTAGAGAGTTAGAGCCGGGGTGCGGCTGGGAGCCAGGACTCCTGGGTTCCCTCCCCAGGTCTGGGAGGGGAATGGGGTCTACTGGTTAGAGCGGGGCTGGGAGCCAGGACTCCTGGGGTCTCTCCCCAGCTCTGGGAGGGGAGTGGAGTGTAGAGGGTTAGGGGCGGGGGGGGCTGGGAGCCAGGACTCCTGGGGTCTCTCCCAGCTCTGGGAGGGGAGTGGGGGCTGGTGGGTTAGAGCAGGGGGGGGGGGCTGGGAGCCAGGACTCCTGGGTTCTCTCCCCAGCTCTGGGAGGGGAGTGGGGTGTAGAGGGTTAGAGCAGGGGTGCGGCTGGGAGCCAGGACTCCTGGGTTCCCTCCCCAGGTCTGGGAGGGGAATGGGGTCTACTGGTTAGAGCGGGGCTGGGAGCCAGGACTCCTGGGGTCTCTCCCAGCTCTGGGAGGGGAGTGGGGGCTGGTGGGTTAGAGCAGGGGGAGGGGGCTGGGAGCCAGGACTCCTGGGTTCTCTCCCCAGCTCTGGGAGGGGAGTGGGGTGTAGAGGGTTAGAGCAGGGGTGCGGCTGGGAGCCAGGACTCCTGGGTTCCCTCCCCAGGTCTGGGAGGGGAATGGGGTCTACTGGTTAGAGTGGGGCTGGGAGCCAGGACTCCTGGGGTCTCTCCCCAGCTCTGGGAGGGGAGTGGAGTGTAGAGGGTTAGAGCCGGGGGGGGCGGGGGGGGCTGGGAGCCAGGACTCCTGGGGTCTCTCCCAGCTCTGGGAGGGGAGTGTGGGCTGGTGGGTTAGAGCAGGGGGGGGGGGGCTGGGAGCCAGGACTCCTGGGTTCTCTCCCCAGCTCTGGGAGGGGAGTGGGGTGTAGAGGGTTAGAGCAGGGGTGCGGCTGGGAGCCAGGACTCCTGGGTTCCCTCCCCAGGTCTGGGAGGGGAATGGGGTCTACTGGTTAGAGCGGGGCTGGGAGCCAGGACTCCTGGGGTCTCTCCCCAGCTCTGGGAGGGGAGTGGAGTGTAGAGGGTTAGAGCCGGGGGGGGCGGGGGGGGCTGGGAGCCAGGACTCCTGGGGTCTCTCCCAGCTCTGGGAGGGGAGTGGGGGCTGGTGGGTTAGAGCAGGGGGGGGGGGCTGGGAGCCAGGACTCCTGGGTTCTCTCCCCAGCTCTGGGAGGGGAGTGGGGTGTAGAGGGTTAGAGCAGGGGTGCGGCTGGGAGCCAGGACTCCTGGGTTCCCTCCCCAGGTCTGGGAGGGGAGTGGGGTGTAGAGGGTTAGAGCAGGGGTGCGGCTGGGAGCCAGGACTCCTGGGTTCCCTCCCCAGGTCTGGGAGGGGAATGGGGTCTACTGGTTAGAGCGGGGCTGGGAGCCAGGACTCCTGGGGTCTCTCCCAGCTCTGGGAGGGGAGTGGGGGCTGGTGGGTTAGAGCAGGGGGAGGGGGCTGGGAGCCAGGACTCCTGGGTTCTCTCCCCAGCTCTGGGAGGGGAGTGGGGTGTAGAGGGTTAGAGCAGGGGTGCGGCTGGGAGCCAGGACTCCTGGGTTCCCTCCCCAGGTCTGGGAGGGGAATGGGGTCTACTGGTTAGAGCGGGGCTGGGAGCCAGGACTCCTGGGGTCTCTCCCCAGCTCTGGGAGGGGAGTGGAGTGTAGAGGGTTAGAGCCGGGGGGGGCGGGGGGGGCTGGGAGCCAGGACTCCTGGGGTCTCTCCCAGCTCTGGGAGGGGAGTGTGGGCTGGTGGGTTAGAGCAGGGGGGGGGGGGCTGGGAGCCAGGACTCCTGGGTTCTCTCCCCAGCTCTGGGAGGGGAGTGGGGTGTAGAGGGTTAGAGCAGGGGTGCGGCTGGGAGCCAGGACTCCTGGGTTCCCTCCCCAGGTCTGGGAGGGGAATGGGGTCTACTGGTTAGAGCGGGGCTGGGAGCCAGGACTCCTGGGGTCTCTCCCCAGCTCTGGGAGGGGAGTGGAGTGTAGAGGGTTAGAGCCGGGGGGGGCGGGGGGGGCTGGGAGCCAGGACTCCTGGGGTCTCTCCCAGCTCTGGGAGGGGAGTGGGGGCTGGTGGGTTAGAGCAGGGGGGGGGGCTGGGAGCCAGGACTCCTGGGTTCTCTCCCCAGCTCTGGGAGGGGAGTGGGGTGTAGAGGGTTAGAGCAAGGTGTGACGCAGCAGGGTGGGGGGAGTGTTGACCTGGGAATGTGGCAGGGGAGTTTCCCTGGGGATGGGAGACCTGGGAGCCGGTAACCTGAGCCGGGAGGGGGAGGTGACACCTCTGCCCAGGAAACGGGTCAAAGGCTGCAGGAGGGAACCGGCTGGGGGGGTAGTTTCAGTTTGGGGCTGGGTGGAGGAACACAGGGAACCCCAGGGCTGGGGTCTAAGCTCCCTGCCCCCCAGAAGGACTTGACTGAGGGGTCCTGGGGGTCCCCACAAGCTCTGTTTTGGACTGTGTTCCTGTTGTCCAATAAACCGTCTGTTTTGCGGGCTGGCTGAGAGTCGCGGTGAATCCCAGGAAGGGGGTGCAGGCCCCGGACCCCCCACACTCCGTGACACAGGGGCGCGGCTGGGAGCCAGGACTCCTGGGTTCTCTGCCTGGCTCGGGGAGGGCAGTGGGGTCTGGTGGCTAGAGCGGGGGCTGGGAGCCCGTGGGGGTGTGGGGGTGACCTCAGCAGCGGGGGGGCTGCGTAGCGGGTTGGACCTGCGGGGGGAGGGGAAGACGCTCACCGGTTGCCAGGCAACGGAGAGCGTGGGTAAATATTTGGCTCCGCGGCTCCACCCCGTCAGGGTCAGACTTTGGACCTGAAGGGGGGGCGGGGGGGCTGTTGCTATTACTGTAAGTGGCTCAGCACGGCGGGCTGGGGGGGCTGCAGTCGGGAGTGAGGGGCACCGGCATATTTCCCCTTCTCTCCGCTGGGTGGTGCTGTGAGCCCAGGAATCTCCCCCCAGTGGGTTGGGCTGAATCAGGTCTGGGAGGAGCTCCCTGGTGAGAGAGAGATGGCCGGACGCCTGGGTTCTCTCCCAGGCTCTGGGAGGGGGGTGGGGCCAGGTGGTTAGAGGGGGGCTGGAAGCCAGGACTCCTGGCTTCTCTCCCCAGCTCCGGGTGGGGGCTAGGCCGGGCGGCGCAAACCCATTCCCCCCATAGCCAGGGGCTGCAGGGGACCCCCGATTCCTGGTGACGTTTGTGTCAAATTGTCAGTAACACAAAATGAGATAAATGGAGGAGAGAGAAAAAGGCAGCTCCGGGGGGCGGGGTCAGAAATCCCCCCCCTCCCAGGGATCCAGTGGGGCAGGGGGTGAGGAGGGGAAACCCTCTGGGTCCCCCACCTAGCAGGAGGTGTGATGCAGAAGGGCTGGGAAGAGGGACCCATCCTCCCCATGGCCCCCCCATAGCTCCATCCTCATAACCATCCTCCCCACCCCCAACTCCATAGCAGCCCCCCACAGCCCCCATGCGCCCCATAGCACCCACAGCCCCATCCAGCACTTTCATGCCCTTCCCCCGGCCATGGACCCTTCATTATCCATCCATCCATCCAGCTCTCTAGCCCCACGCCCCCCTCTCCCCTCCGGGCTCCCCCATGCATGAAAACAGCCCTTATTTAATTTAGTCGCTACGAAAATCGATTCTGCCATTCGATACAAAATAAGAATCAGGCAGATTAAGGGTCGGAAATTAACTCTGAAAATATTTTTGATGGAGTGCCGCGCAGTCCCGCCGCCAAATGGGCTGCAAAGTGGAACAAATGACGGGCGGCCACTGCCGGCGACAGGCCCTCTCCATCTTCCTATTAGCCACTAATGGGAAAGGTCCCGCTCCCCAGCCTTGGCCCAGGGATTAATCACAACCCCGGCTTTATGAAGATTTATTTCCCGCTGCCTCCAACCCGCGCGGAAGATGAAGTCATAACGCTCGGGGGGGGGGCAGGGGGGAGCCTTTAAAAACAAGAGAGAAAAATAGAGGGATCTGGCTCGAGGGGTGTCAGCAGGGCTGGGCTGGCAGGGGGCTGCGGGTCGGGAGTGAGGGGCACCGGCAGAGCAGGGGGGCAGGGCTGGGCTGGCAGGGGTTGCGGGTCGGGAGTGAGGGGCACCGGCAGAGCTGGGGGGGGGGGGCTGCGGGTTGGGAGTGAGGGGCACCGGCAGAGCAGGGGGGCCAGGGCTGGGCTGGCAGGGGTTGCGGGTCGGGAGTGAGGGGCACCGGCAGAGCAGGGGGGCCAGGACTGGGCTGGCAGGGGGCTGCGGGTTGGGAGTGAGGGGCACCGGCAGAGCAGGGGGTCAGGGCTGGGCTGGCAGGGGGCTGCGGGTTGGGAGTGAGGGGCACCGGCAGAGCAGGGGGGCCAGGGCTGGGCTGGCAGGGGGCTGCGGGTTGGGAGTGAGGGGCACCGGCAGAGCAGGGGGGCCAGGGCTGGGCTGGCAGGGGTTGCGGGTCGGGAGTGAGGGGCACCGGCAGAGCAGGGGGGCCAGGACTGGGCTGGCAGGGGGCTGTGGGTTGGGAGTGAGGGGCACCGGCAGAGCAGGGGGGCCAGGGCTGGGCTGGCAGGGGTTGCGGGTTGGGAGTGAGGGGCACCGGCAGAGCAGGGGGGCCAGGACTGGGCTGGCAGGGGGCTGCGGGTTGGGAGTGAGGGGCACCGGCAGAGCAGGGGGGCCAGGGCTGGGCTGGCAGGGGGCTGCGGGTCTGGAGTGAGGGGCACCGGCAGGGCTGGGGGGCCGGGCTGGGCTAGCCGGAACTGCGGGTGAGTGACACAAAGGGGGGGAGGGGCCGAGTAGAGTTGGAAAGTTCAGGGTTGAGTTCAGCCCAGCCGCTCCCTGTCTCTGCCACTCATTGACTGGCCTGTTGGCAGAAACACCCCGAGCCCGGGAGAGAACCCAGGAATCCTGGCTCCCAGCCCCCCCCCACTCTAACCACTAGACCCCACTCTCCTCCCAGAGCCCGGAGAGAACCCAGGAGTCCTGGCCCCAGCACAGCCCCCGTGTGACTCACTCCCGCTGTCCGGCCCCGCAGAGCGATGGCCCTTTGGTGGCCGGGTTCCAGCTCCTCGGTTTCCCATCCATCGTTGGGTGCCGCGGGGCCCGGCTGACGGATGGGAGTTTAAGCTGCCCCGTTAATGGACCTGGTGCATGGGGGCGCTGGGGCCTCTGTTCTAACCCCCCGGGCCCATTCATCTCGGCCTGGCTACGGCTCATTGCTGCCCTTTTAGTCTTCCTGGTGGCCTGGCCAGTCACTGGGGTTGACAGGGCGGGGGGGGGGGGTTAACCCCTCGCGCTCCCTAGTGCTGGAGACATCCCACAGACACTAGTTCAGGAACCCCTCCCCTGCCCCCTAGAAGTGGCTCGGGGTCAGAAGACAAGGGAATTGCAGTGGGTCAGATGAGAACCCAGGAGTCCTGGCTCCCAGCCCCGCCCCCGGGCCCCAAAGCCCATAGACACCCAACCCCAGGAGCCCCCCAGACCAAAGCCTGATACCCCCCCTCTGTGTTGCCCATCCACAAAGTCCCAGTCACGACCAGCTGGGCCCCCCAGGTCCCCAGGCCTCCCTCCCAGAGATCCCAGCTGTCCCCCCCTCACTGGCACCATTGAGCCACTTCTCCAGCAGCGGCTTCAGCTTGCACATGCTCTTGAAGCTGAGGTTCAGGGCCTCGAAGCGGGAGATGGTCGTCTGGCTGAAGTCGTTGCCCTAGAGTTTCCCCATGGCCAGCCCTACGTCGCCCTGTGGGGGGCGGGGGTGTCACAGTCAGCAGCAGGGCCCCCCCAGCAAGAGAGGACCCAGGAGTCCGGCTCCCAGACCCCCTGCTCTAACCATTAGCCTCCACTCCCCTCCCAGAGCCAAAATAGAACCCAGGAGTCCTGGCTCGCAGCCCCACCCCGGGCTGAATTGAAAGAGACCATTCCGGGGTAAAGCCGGCTGGGTGGGTCAGTGAGGAGGCCGCTGGGCTGACCCCTGGGGCAGGGAGGTAATTCAGGCCCCCAGCCTGTCCAGCCCAGAGAGGGGGCTGAGACTCCCAGCTCATCTGCCACCAGGGGGGCGCTGGGGAGGGAAGATTCGAACTGGGCCCCCCACGGCCGGAGAGCGCAGGCCGGGCTGCTCGGGGCCCCTCAAGTGTCTCTGGAAGCAACGCGTGGCCGAGTCCAGGATCCGCGATTCCCGAGGGCCAGTGTCCAGGGACCCCTCCCCCGGCGCTGGGATGCGGCCCCTCTGGGGTGGGGCGGGGGTTGGTCACACGGGGACCCCTCGCCCGTCCTGCCCCCGCCCCCCGGTCCCCGCCAGGCGTCGCTGTTCCCAGCCCGGCCCCCCTCCACAGAGCTGCAGTAGCGCGGCGCGGCCACAGGGTGGCGCCCTTCTCCCGAGCACTGGCCGCGGCTCGCGGGGTCACACGCGTCCCGGACCCCGGCTCCGCCACCCGGCCCTCAGGGTCTGGTTAGCTCGGGGCTTGGATGCGGCCGCCAGCCCCGCTGGGATGGCTCTGGTCGGGGGGGGCTTCCCCCCACAGCCAGGGCTGCCCCTCGTGTCTGCAGCCGCTCAGCGCCGGGCGAGGGGTCCCTGTATAAAGAGCCCCATGGGCCCCTGCGTCCCACCCCAGAGGGGCCACGTCCCAGGGCCGGGGGCGGGTCCCCATATAACCAGCCCCTGTGCCCCACCCCAGAGACGGCTGCATCTCAACCCCGGGTGTCTGGTGGGGGGAATGTCAGGGCATATCTGGAGCGGGCCCCCAGGCACCCCCAGGCCGCGGGGCAGGAGGCCCGGTGGGGTGGTGCCGAGTGTCAGGTGGCTGTCGGAGTCGGCTGATTGATTCCTGTTTATTATCTATTAAGAACAGTCGGATAGTTTGGCTAACACATCAATTCATCACGCCGGGCCATCATGCAAATTCCCTAATAAAAACATTTTACTCGTAAATGGGCCCGAACTAATTAACTAAAGTGTTAATTAAAGTGCGGCAGACAGGGATTGTAATCAAGGCGTGCGCCTTTATCCATCTTCCGGCCTATTGAGAACATCCTTCCCTCATTGATGGATTTCCATGTGATCCTGGCTGGGGGGGACGCAGCGAGGGGGGACGGGGAACGGAGGCGTGGGACGGACAGACTGAAGAAGACAGAGACGCAGACAGTGGGGGGGAGGGGGGAGTGGAAAAAGAGGGAACGAAGAACATAATGGGGGCTGCGGGCAGATGGGGCCAGGACGGGACAGAATCGCTCCTCCGCAGGGAAGGGGGATTGTCCCCAGGTCAGGCCAGGAGGGGCGCGTGAGCCGGCAGAGAGACCGATGGGGCGAAGGACAGAACCCCCCGAGCATTCGCCCCTCATCAGCTGTTCTGGGGGAGACCTGGCTGGGCGGTCCCCAATCACAGGGGGGCCCCCAGCAACAGAGGGCGCCTGGCACCAAGGGCTGAAAGGTGGCCAAGGCCCTAGGGGAGATGGGAACTGGGAAATGACAAATTAACAGGCCTGGCCCTTAATTAAAAAGAAGGGGACCTGGGGTCTTTCCCCTCTAGGCTCTGAACTGGTCCCAGGGCGGGGGGCTGGCTGGCTCAGGGGACAGGACAGGGGGACTGGAGAAATGTGTGTAGTGGGGGGCTGAGAGCCATTGAACCCAACTGTAAACCCTGGATATGATGGAAACCACATCCAGCCTGGGGGTGCGGCAGCCCCCTAGTTCCAACACCTCTGGGGTGGGGAATGGGGCGGGGGCCTGTCCCCTATAGGGGGCACCGGCCCTGATCCAGCCCCAGGGCAAGGACTGGCTGGCTCAGGAGGGCGGGGAATGGGGCACGGGGCCTGTCCCCTCTAGGAGGCACCTTCCCTGATCCGGCCCCATTGACTACCCCACAATTTGCATAGCCCAGTTCCCAGTGGTGTTGTGGGGGCTGAACGGGGCAGAGAGGGCGGCTCCCAAGTGGGGGGAGCGGGCACATGAGGGGCTGTTTGGGTGTGTCCCGTTCACACCTACCCTGTACAGAGCAGCTGATCCCACCCTGCTCCACGCTGGGGGCACGGGGGGAGAGGGGGACGGGGGGGCGTTGTCCTTGTCATAAATATCCCCCCACTCCCAATTCCCCATCTCAGGTAGGCCTTGGGCCATTCAAACACCTACAATCAGGGCCCCTCCCTATTTAGGGGACCCCAGCTTGGAGACACTTTAAAGGGGCCCAGTCCTACTGAGTCCTGAATTAGGGGGTCTGGGAGCACCCCGACTCCTGCCAGCATCAGCGGAGACTGGGGGCTAGGGATTTTGGGGGGCTGGGGATTTCGGGGGGCTGGGCTCTGTGGCTCACACCCCAAGGAGGGCTGTGGCCTGGCTGTGTTCGTACCGCGCCTGGGGCAGCGGGGTCCTAAGCGCCCCTTGGGGTGCCCCAGCTCCCCGCACACGTCAAACATTGCCAGGGCTGCCTGCGAATGTGGCCCATTCCCCCCCCCCATCGGAGCCAGCTCAAAAGTAATTCAAACCTGTCAGTGGTGAGATTGGAAGCTGAGATACCCCACTTTCCTTCCCTGGGATCCCCCACACACACTTGGGGGGCCCTGCCTTGGACCTGGATCCCTGTGCCCTTTGGCTGCCAAGGGGACCCCACTTTTTAAAGGGGGGCAGGTTGTGTGTCAGGGTTTCCCCTGGTGATGTGGCAGGAACAGATTGTAGTACTGTATTGGGGGTCCCCAATTTTCCTGCCCCCCCTGTTCAATGCTCCCCACTAGTAGCTCGGCGTTGGGGGGTGAGGGATGGAGACAGATTATTGAGGGGTCCATTCCCTGTTTCAACTTTTAAACCGAGTCCCCTTACCCCCCCTCAGCAGCTGGGGTACCCCCTTACCCTCCAGTCCCCCCTCAGCAGCTGGGGTACCCTCTTACCCTTACCCCACACACGCAGCCTCCCGCCCAGCTGCACTGTGGCTCTGAAATCTCCCCATGGGGGGTGGGGGCTTTGTCCCCCCCAGACCCAGCACCCTGGCAGGGCCTTTCTCCAACTGGTCCGACAGGATCTCCCCAGCTTTGCCCCCAACCTCTGGGCACTTGGGGGAGAGGGCGCGGGGTGGCCATGCGAGGGGCCCCGCCTTGTCTCATAGTGTCCATCAACCCCCCGGTTTCCTTCCCGTGGCACCATCAACCCATCGCCCCCCTCAGCACCCCAGGAGCTCCCCCACCCCCCTTGTCTCCCCAATTTTAAGCTCCCTCTCCCTGCCCCCCCTACATGGGAAACCCCCCCCCCCCAGTTCCCTGCCCAGGTGTCTCTCAGCAGCTGTCAGGCCGGGGCTGGGGGGCTGCGGCTGGGGCGAGGCAGGGCACCGTATGGGGCGGGCTGCCCCCTCGCTGGGTCTGTCTCTGGGTGTGTGTTAAATTGTCCGACGGCCCCCGTCATTCATGGCCAAGGAGGCATCACGCGGCCCCAGCCGCAACCCCCCCGTCTGAGCCCATAAATAATATTCCCCCGTCTCTATTGTTAGTGCGGAGCCGGCTCGGGCTGGCGGCGACCCCCGCCCCCCCCGATACATCACCCGCTGACAGCTGCAGAAAAGCGGCGAATTAGCACCTAAATCGAATATTGATCAGCCCCGAGCCGGCCGCACACGGCTGCCCCCGCCCGGCCCCCCTGGCCCCTCCCCAGCCAGCCCCCACCACCCCCAGCAGAGCCCCCACCCACTGGGCCCCAGCCCTCCCGCCACAGCCAGGCCCCCACCCTGCACACCAGCCCCCCTCCACGCCGGGCCCCCCACCCTCAGCAGGGCCCCCACCGCCAGCCAGGCCCCCGCCCTGAACACTGGGCCACCACCCCACCCACCCACAGCCAGGCCCCCACCCTCTGCACCCCGAGCTGGGCCCCCACCCACCCTCAGCCAGGACGCACGGGGGAAGGGACCCCCCACTCCCCCTGGCGGACAAGGGCACATGGACACCCCCTGCCCTCCAGGCAAAGGTGCACAGGAGCCAGGCCCCTCCCGTCTAGAGCTCGGCTGTGCCGGACCCTCCAGCTAGGGGCGTGGGAACCCCACCCTGCGGACCCAGGCACGGGACCCCCCATCCCCACATACCCACCTTGCCACACCAGGGAGCATGAGACCTGCCTGCCCCTCTCAGAGCCACGCATGGGAATCCCCACCCCCGTCTCGAGGCTGTACCAGCCCTGCCCAGATGTAGGGGGCACAGGAGAAGGGCCCTCGCTCAGCTCCCCCCTCCTGCCCACCCCCACGCTGGATAGCACTGACTCCAGGGAAAGGAATCAAAGGGGGCTGGGCTGGGAGCCCCAGAGGGCCAGTCCCTTGCCACGCCCAGCACAATCCACACACCGAAACATAAAACCATACGGCCCAGGCCCACGCCAACACGCCCAGAGCCTCCACACCCCGCTTCGCCCCGGGACACAGATCTGCACCCCAGACACACAGAGCAACGCACCTCACAACCTCACAACCTCCGCACATCCGCCCGCGGCTGCAACCAAGATTGGAACCCCCAGTGCGCCGGGCGCCGCCCAGACCCCAACCCAGACCAGGGCCCCTCGCGCCGGGGGCAGCCCAGACCCCAACTGAGACAGGGGCCCCTCGCGCCGGCCGCCGCCCAGACCCCAACCCAGACCGGGGCCCCTCGCGCCGGGGGCTGCCCAGACCCCAACCCAGACTGGAGCCCCTCGCGCCGGCCGCCGCCCAGACCCCCACCCGGACCGGGGCCCCTCGCGCCGGGCGCTGCCCAGACCCCAACCCAGACCAGGGCCCCTCCCGCCGGGCGCCGCCCAGACCCCCCCCAGACTGGGGCCCCTCGCGCCGGGTGCTGCCCAGACCCCAACTGAGACAGGGGCCCCTCGCGCCGGGCACCACCCAGACCCCGACCCAGACCAGGGCCCCTCCCGCCGGGCGCCGCCCAGACCCCCCCCAGACTGGGGCCCCTCGCGCCGGGCGCCACCCAGACCCCAACCCAGACCAGGGCCCCTCGCGCCGGGCGCCGCCCAGACCCAGACCCAGACCGGGGCCCCTCGCGCCGGGCGCCGCCCGGGCCCCAACCTGGACCAGCGCCCCTCACGCCGGGCGCCGCCCAGACCCCAACCCGGACCGGGGCCCCTTGTGCCGGGCGCCACCCAGACCCCAACCCAGACTGGGGCCCCTTGCGCCGGGCGCCGCCCAGACCCCAACCCAGACCAGGGCCCCTTGCGCCGGGCGCCGCCCAGGCCCCAACCTGGACCGGGGCCCCTCACGCCGGGCGCCGCCCAGACCCCAACCCGGACCGGGGCCCCTTGCGCCGGGCGCCGCCCAGACCCCAACCCGGACCGGGGCCCTTCACACCGGGCGCCGCCCAGACCCAGAGTAGGAGACAAGCCCTGCCCCAAAGAGCTCTAATGTCTAAACAAACAAAAGGCAGGAAGGGAAAGACACAGAGCGGGGAAGTGACTTGCCCAAGGCCACACACTGGGAGGCAGGACTCCTGGGTTCTCTCCCCGGCTCTGTCAGGGGAGTGGAAATTAGCTAGTAGGGTGTGACAAGATCGTAACCAGTCACTTCACACTATCCTGTAACCCTGCTGCGGCCCCCACACATTTCCCCCTTGCCGTGGGGGAGGCAGCCCCCCCCCTCCCCCCGGCTTGTTAAATCCTGATGTAAATCAGCCGTTGCGGCGCCGGCAAATTGTGCTGTCGTTAATGATGATGTTTGGGATAAACAATGCGGGACCCATCGCTCAAGCCCCCCGCGTGCCCCCCCAGCCGGCGGATCATTACGGCTGTCTGTCACCCAGCCACGCGCAGCCACTTCCCCGCGGGGCTGGGCCGGGCCTAGGTGGGGGCTAGGGAGCCAGGCCACGGGCCGGGTGCTCTCCACGCCGGGGCCCACACGCACACCCCTCTAGCAGATGCCTGGGGGGGCCCAGACTGGGCAGAGAGACTCCCACGTCGGAGCCACGCACGGCCCCCGCCCCTCTGGAGATGCACTAAATCTCACTGACCCACTTACTCCTGGGGTCTCTCCCCGCTCTGGGAGGGCACAGGGTCTAGTGGTTAGAGCAGGGGGCTGGGAGCCAGGACTCCTGGGTTCTAACTCTGGCGCTGGGAAGGGAGTGGGGGAGTGGAGCAAGAGAGAGCGCTGCAACATCACTGACGCCGATGGGTGCTGTGTATGGGGACTAGCGGGCTTTACATATCACCCATCACCTATCTATCCCTGTGCAGCCCTCTATTTATCTATCTATCTATCCCCATCCACCCCCTCTATCTATCTATCTATCTATCTGTCTATCTATCTATTTATCTATCTATTGCCATACACCCTCTCTCTTTCTCTTTCTCTCGTGACATATATAATCTATCAATCAGTCAGTCTATCTCTTTCTCTATCCCCATGCAGCCATCTATCTATCTATCTATCTATCTATCTATCTATCCCCACATACCCTAGATAGATAGAGAGGGGTGTCGAGATAGATAGAGGGGGTGTCTCGGGATAGATAGACAGATAGATAGATGAGGTATGTGGAGATAGATAGATAGATAGATAGAGGGGGTGTATGGAGATAGAGAAATAGGGGATTTAAGGGGATCTATAGAGAGGGGGGATGTGTCGTGATAGATAGATAGATAGATGGGATTTGTGGCGATAATTAGGTAGAAAGATAGAAACAGAGAGACAGCGATAGACAGACAGATAGATAAATAGATCTCTAGCTATCCCCACACACCCCCTCTATCTATCTATCCTCAGCCCTCCACAGCACCCTGAGATTTGGGATCTAAATTCTCTTGTGCACTCTGAAGAATCTGGTTTAGGAACGTTGCGTGGTGGAGCACTCAGATCAACCCTCCCACAAGAAATTCCCCCCCCAATATCAGAACTGTTCTGGGTGGAGGGTGTCTGAAGTTTGGGGCTCAGAAATCAGGGTGTTGACGCTCTTTTCATGCAGTTGGGGTTAGAATCAGGGATGGCTCATAAGATCTGCCTACAGACACTGAGCATGTGACGAAGTGGGGGGTTCTCTTGGTTTTTTCTTGTTTTCCCAACGGTTTCCATGCAGAGGGGGTGGGACTCAGTTTCCCTGGGTGTTACAGGTTTAACAAGGGGATGGGAGAGGGAGTTTGTTGTTACAGAGGACCAGCGAATGGCCGGGAGAATGGAGACCCCAGCGACTGGTGACCTGGTGACCCAGAGGCCCAGCTCCGGAGTTGCAGCCGGGTCTGGCCAGCGGGAGGACAAGGGGCTGCGAAGAGAGGACCCCGGTGACCGGACCAGCCGGTTCCAGCCAGAGGGGCCCGAGGACAGAAGAGGGGAGGAGGTCCCAGGCGACCCTGTTTACCTGGAGAGAAGACAATGGACAGAGGCGGGGCCTGGGGCCTGGTGATAGAAGCAGGGGGGCTCAGGACTGGAGGGAGGGGGCAGGCAGAGCCCACCTGGATGCAGAGGAGACTGGGATGTGCTGGGCTGGGGGAGGCCAGGCCTGAGGGCCCTGAGAGTTTCCTGTGCTGTGTTCAGACGCTCACTAACCCCTCCTGTGTTACGCTGGCTGAGTGTCACTCCAGCCTAGAGAACAGGGTTGCATTATTCCCTCTGGGAGTGGAGGGATCGGGGGGGGCATTATTCCCCCTGGGAGTGGAGGCCCCGGGGGTCCGGAGCGAGTGGACTTCCTGAGGGGGCCCACGGTGAGAAACAGGTGCGCTAAAGCTCCGAGAGGTGCGGCTCCAGGAGGTGGAGGGTCTTAGCCCCCGAGAGAGAGTGGCCCTCCGAGAAGGGCTGTCTCACTGAAGGGGGTTCCCCCCAGGGACCGCACGGGCCAAGAGTGGGCACGACCTGTGGTCAATAACAGCATGGAACACCCCACCACCCAGCCAGCCCTCACACGCTGTGCCTCAGTTTCCCTGTGCTTTGCCAGTCCCGGCTCTCACTGGAATGGCTGGGTCCGACTCGGGGAAACTCAGCACGATTTCCATCCTCTCCGGTCTCCTTTGAAAAGGCACCAAAGTGTCGGGGTGTGGGCTGGGCTCTGCCCTGGGTGGATCCAACTGGAATTATCCCAGGAATGCTGCTATGGACAGGTGGGCATTAATCCGCTCTGGGGCCTGGGCCGGCACCTCTGCCCGGCACCTTTGCCTGCCAGCTAGTCCTGACCCAAACACGAAGCTCCTTTGACTCAGGTTCCCTTTTCCTCTCCCCCTCCAAGCTCGTGAGGGGAAAGAAACAGGCTAGATCCCTGCAAAGGGGCAAAGTGCTCTAGTGGATGTGTTTATAGCCTGCAGGACAGGACTCCTGGGTTCTTTCCCCGGAGGGGAGTGGGGCCTGGTGGGTTACAGCCGGGGGCTGGGAGCCAGGACTCCTGGGTTCTCTGCCAGAGGCAGTGGGTGGTCTCAGCCCCGCCATGGCGCAGGAAGGGGGGGTTTCCGTCCCACCCGCCCGGCTATTTGTATATTCCGAGCTCATGAGATACATTATTCGGGAGAAAATGAATCTTTCATGACTGATTTGTCGCCGCCTCCTCGAGCCCCGTTGTTGTTTAATGTTTCAATTTGGAGGAAGCAAACATTCAATCAGGCGGATTAACTATTTAATGTGTGTCATCAGTCAAGCTGTCTGGCGCAGGGCAGGCCTGGTGACGCTGGACCAGGCCGCGGCCTACGGCTCTCCGCCGAGGAGTCAACATCGATCCCACGACTCCTTTGTTAAATTATCTGCCGTGGGACAGGGCGGAGTCCCGAGGGGTGCGCAGGAGGGAACAAGGCACCAGAGCGGGGGGTAGTTATTGGGGGGCATAGGGCAGAGGAGGCGCTGGGATGGGGGGGCGTGGGATATGGAGGTGCAGACTGAGATCAGCTGCCCCCCCCCCGGACTCAGGAGCTGCACAGATCCTAGCTAAGAGCTGGGACCCACCCCCCACCCGTGCCGGGCCCTGCACAGAACCCAAGTGAGAGAGTCCATGTCCCAGAGACAAAGTGGGAATGTCCTTAATGTTGTGTCTGAATATTGTGCGTGCCTCAGTTTCCCCAGTGTGTTACTCAGGTGCCTTGGTGGTGGGATCAGGGGTGTGATCGGTGCAGAGACCCGAGCGGGCAGGTGTGACGCCGACTGGCTGCCTGGGCACAGAGACCGGAGGCCACCCTGTGTCCGGGCGACTGGCAGCCAGAGCTGCTTCCCTGCAAGATGGAGGTGTCTGATGCAGCCCAGGGGACCTGCTGGCCCAGGAAAGGGGCAAAGGCCGGAGGGGGGAGCTGGGGGTGACTGGGGCTGGGCTGCAGGAAGTGACTCAGTCTCCTGGTTTGGGACTCAGGGGGGAGCCCAGGGCTCTGGATCCCCCCAACCCCCACCCCAATGGAGTTTGCTGCAGGTCCCTGGTCCCTGCGCTCACAAGCTCTGTTCTACGCTGGGTTCCCCATGGCTAATAACCCGTCTGTGTCACTCACAGGCTGCAGGGGATAGGGCCCTTTGGGGGTGTGTGAGGCTCCCCAGGGGCCCCGTCCAGGGGGACTCGCTGAGGGGGGTCCCGGGGTCAGCAGGGGGCTGAATGCTCTGAGGTCGGACCCAGGAGGCCCGGAAGCCGAGCAGGCTGCTGGCCCTGGTGGGAGACGGTGCCCCAGAGTCCTGCCTGGCTTCCTCCGGAGCCGGCCCAGAGCCCCAAGCCTGGGGCCCCATCACACCTGTAAATACACAAGGGCTGGGAGGGGAAACAGGCCCCGAGAGAGACAAAGAGAGTTGCCCAGCCCAGGGTCACCCAGTTCATCAGTGCCAGAGTCAGGATTAGAACCCAGGAGTCCTGGCTCCCAGCCCCTCCCCCCTGCTCTAAGAGAGAGAACCCAGGAGTCCTGGCTCCCAGGCAGACTGCTCATGCCACCCTGAGAAATGGCTAATCAGGGATTTATTCTCTGGCTCTGCAAAAGGCAGGGCCAAGCTGGGGATCAGAGAGTGGTGGTGGGGCTGGGGGCACAGGAGGGGCTCTGGCAGCAGGGGGGCCTGGGAGGTGGGTGCAGGGGAGATGTGCTGATGGGGGGCATAGGGGTGCAGCGGGGGCTGGGAGCTGGGAGCAGGATGGGGAAATGGGGGGCAGGGTTCTCTGTCACTCTGGGTGGCCAAAGTCAGCAGCGACTCCCCTTTAAACCCCCAGTAGGGGCAGCCGGCAGCCCTGCCCCACCCCTGGGTGCTACGAGGGAGGTCGGTCGCACTGCACCAGAAGTAGCTGGCAGGTGAAGGGGTCAGCAGGCCCGTGGGATGGGGGGGATCTCTGGGGGGTTGCGATATGGGGTGGGGGGCTGACCCCACCCAAAAGAGTTCCTGGGTCTCTCCCCCTCCCCCCCCAGCTCCCGCCTGGCCCCCACGTCGCTCTGCTACTCTGGCCACACTTGATATTCCAGAGCGCGCCGCGCCTCGTTCGACCCTCGCCTGGGGATGGGGGGCGGGGGGGGCTGGTTTCGTTTGATTTAAAGGAATGAAGCGCGCGCTGGAGGCTGGAGCAGGCAATTGCTCTGCTGATCGCTCGCCTGATCGGCCCAGTGACAGCTAAATAGCCAGCTGCTGGCAGCCCGGGATATTGCTACAGCCCCCCAGCCCCCGGTCACAGTCACCCCCCCCCATGCCCAGCTAGGGCCGAGGGAAGTGGGGAACCCAGGAGTCCTGGCTCCCAGCCCCCCCCCCAACCCACCAGACCCCACTCCCCTCCCAGAGCTGGGGAGAGAACCCAGGAGTCCTGGCTCCCAGCCCGCCCTGCTCTAACCCACCAGACCCCACTCCCCACCCAGAGCTGCCCCACTCCCTGCAGCCCAGTGCTCCCTAGTACCCCACTGGGCCAGCACTGACTGGCAGGGGAGAGTTCCCCCTGCTGAGCCCCAGCCCTGCTCCCTGCAACCCAGGTCCTTCGCGCCCCACTGGGGTCATGGGGTATCTTCCAATTCATTTCTCTGGGACTTCAAATCCCACCCCCAACATCAAGGGAGGCTCCCAAGTGAGCGGAAAACTCTCAGCCCCACGGATTCCCACTGGAGCACCATCTTAACACTCCCGAGCCAGGCCCGGGCTGTGTCCTGGGTTTGTGCATCTGTCTGTCCGGGCCCCAGACGTAACGGGACAGACGTGCCTCTAACGGGCCAGCAGGCGCTGCCCCCCACCCCCCGCTCCCCGGGGCTTCGCTCGCCTTTAACCTGTGCAGCTGATAAATGGAAAGGCTTCAAATTGCACGGCTCCCGAGCAGTAACGACCCCCAGAGCCAGCCGCACACCCACCCGGAGCACTGAGACGGGGAAGTCCACACACGTCCGCACACACACACGCACGCACGCACACACGCACACCCACACACACACCTCCACCCATGCACATGCACACCCCCATTCACACCCACGCACACCCCCATGCACACCCACGCACACCCCCATGCACATGCACACCCCCATGCACACCCACGCACACACCTCCACCCATGCACACCCACGCACACCCCCATGCACACCCACACACACCCCCATGCACATGCACGCACGCACACACATGCGCACACACACGCGTGCACACACGCCCACGCACGCACACACGGTCAGACCACACCCCTGACCCCGCCTCCCCAGACCACAAGGTCTTGCCCTTTCCACAGGACGAGAAGGCGATTTCAGAGACAGGTCACAAGGTTATTCTGGACTCAGAAGGGGATTTAAAAAAGTGAACTCGGTTGGAAGAGGGGCCTTTCCGCCCAGTTCAGCACCGGCGCTGATCCAGCCCCTGGGCAGGGCCTGGCTGGTTGGCGGGGACGGGGAATGGGACACGGGCCTTCCCCCTACCCCCCCGGATCAGCACCGGCCCCCATCCGGCCCCAGGGCAGGGCCTGGCTGGCTCATGGGGATGGGGAATGGGACACGGGGCCTGTCCTATCTATCCATCCGTCCGTCCCCATACACCCATCTATCTATCCATCCATCCATCCCCTCCTGCCTTTCCTGCCCCTCCTTCCCCCTCTTCCTTTGTCTCACTCTGCTCGGCTCTCTGGCTCTCTCTCTTCTCTCTCAAGTGTTTTCAATTTTATTCTGAGTGGAATTAACTACCCCTGATGTCAAATTGCCGCCGCAATCGATAATAATATCTTTACAAAAGAGGATATTCTTCTCTCTGCGAACGGCCCCTGAAAAATGGAAAATTTAGTCGAAATTGATTCATTACTTGACACTTTATAGGACGGGCCTGCTATTGATCGGGGCCTGTCATGTCCTATCTGCCTTAATCGAAGCTGAAGCCCAGTGTCGATGGTGGTATTTTTCATAATTCCAGGAGACCAGACAGATACAAAAACACACACAGCTCCTTCCCTGCTCCCTCCGCCCGCCCTCGGGGGGGGGATGGTTCTGTTAAAGCCCCCTCCCAGCCTGAGACACATCCCCCCTCAGCGACACCCCCCACAAGCTCCCCCGGCAAAGAGCCCCCCAGCACAAGACCTGTCTTCCTGCCAAGCCCCCCCCACTTCCAGATACACCCCAGGGAGCGCCCCCAGCCCAAGATCCCCCGACAAATTCAACCCACCCACCCACAAGGAAAAGGACATTGTCCAGAAAGAGTCCACACCAGAAAGGGCTGGTGTGAGTGTGTGTATATATGTACCCCACACACACACACACTAGCCTAGTTTCTGCCCCCAGCTGATAGTTTTCCTCCCCAAATATAAAATCTCCACAACCCAAAGCACTGTGGGGGGGGGCAGTAAGTCTAGCTCAGCCCCCCAGGTGACCATGCTGGGCCCCTGTATCTTCCAAACTCCACCCCCCCCCCCCGTGCTGGCCAGGGGCAGCTGAGGCACTGTAGTGGGCACCGGGCACAGCTGTGTGTGTGAGGATGGGTGTGTGAGTGTGGAAATACACACACAGTCATGCACACTCCCTGACACGCACAGAGCAGGGCTCAGCCCCTTCATCACACACACACACACACACACACACACACACACCCTTAAGTGCACTTTGATCTCCAACTCCTAAGAAGACACTCCAGGCAACTTCAGGAGTAAACTCTGCCCTCCCCCCGCCCCCAAACACCTCACTTAACTTGTTACTCACCTCCTAGAATGTCAGGCCTTGGGAGCAGGTGTGTGTCTGTGTGTGTGTGTGTGTGTGTGTGAAAGAGAGAGAGAGAGAGAGACTCTGTGTGTGTGTGTGTGAGTGTGCGCGCGCACACGCCGGGGGGGTAGGAAGCTTAAGGATCCCTCTAGACATTTGGTGCGAGGATTTTATAAACAATGACTTGGTCATTTTTCTTTCTTTTTAAAGAGACAAGAAAATACACGTGGGAAGCCCCCCGCCCTGCACCCAGGAGCAGCGGGGCAGGGCAGGCTGGAGGGCCTGGGGGATGAAGGAGGGGAGGCCAAGCCCAGCACCTTGGGTGTTGCTGGCAGGTTCCAGGCAGGGCAGCATTGCAGGTCGATATTTAATTGTTATTGCAGGGAGAGTGTGTGTGTGTGTGTGTGTGTGTGTGTGTGTGTGTGTGTGTGTAACTCTGTGATACAGCCCCCACCCCAAAGCTAGAAGGGCAAGTTCAACTACACACACACACACCCCCACACGCCCTCCATCACACACACACACACTCGGCCATGCATCTTGAGGGGGGGATAGAGGAAGAAGAGATGACACAAAACTTGTGCATTGTGCCTTGTGTTGTTTGTTTTGGTCCCAAGGGTGGAGCTCCAGGCTATAAGACACACATAAGGGGGTTCAGGTAGCCACAGGCAACCCACCAAAATGTGAGGGAGAAGGTCAGGCCTGGAGAAAGGGGGGAGGCAGGGGAGAGATTGGAGAAAAGGGTGACATAAAAATTGGTTCCAGCCACAACCCCCGCACACACAAATTGGGGCCACATTCAGCTTCCAGCCAAAGACATCTGTCAAATCTGAAGGGGATCTATGGATAGGAGAAGGGGGAGATAACACCCAATAATATATTGTGGGGTGTGTTTTTGTGTGTGTGCTGGTGTGTGTAGTGGGATCATTATGCCACCCTCCCCCCACTCAGGAGCCCGTGTTTAGGTATTGCAGGCCGTCCATTAAAATGTGAAGGTGTTAGGATGGGGAAAGGGGCGGATGACACCCACAATGTAATATAGGGTCTGGGTGTTGCTTCTGTGTGTGTTGGTGCTAGCCATGGGCTCCCTATGCCACACACACCCCTTCAAAGCCTGGGGCGCATGTTTAGCAAACCCAGGTCATTCATTAATTTTGGTTGGGGGGAGTTAGGCTGGGGAAAGGGGAGATGACACTCAAAATGTGTTGTGGCCTGTGGGTGTGTTGGTGGCAGCAGTGGGATCCCTCACAACTTCACACAGACAAAGAGTCAGGGGCCAGGCTCAGGTGCCCCAGGCCACCTCCCAGCATCTGAAGGGGCTTGAGGATGGAGGACAAGCGTGTGTGTATGTCACACTCACACTCACACACACACACACACACAGCCCCATTATTTTCTGCAAACCAGGCAGCGCCTCCTCTCCCTGTCTAAATGAAATCAGTCATTTTCATCAAGTGCCCGGCCAAATATTATCTACAGTCCATTCAGAGGGATCGAATCTTATTTAGAGTCGCGATTCGACATCTGTTTTCAAATTTGATCAGCTATGAACTTTATTTTCCGAGTTTGAGGAAAATTATATGCATCGATCCGAGGCCCTGGCAGCTCCTACAAATACAGCCCGAGCCCCGGCCTCTCCCTCCCGCCGGCGAGGGGAGGAGAAGGCGAGACACCGTCTCCTCTCACACACCTCCCTGCCTGCCCGCCCGCTGCCGACTCCAGCCTCCCCTGCGCGGCTCCTGCCCCCTGCGCGGCTGCTGCCCCCCCGCCCGGCTTCTGCCCCCCTGCGCGGCTCCTGCCCGCCTGCGCGGCTCCTGCCCCCCCTGCCCGGCTCCTGCCCCCCCCCTGCGCGGCTCCTGCCCCCTGCGCGTCTCCTGCCCGCCTGCGCGTCTCCTGCCCCCCCCTGCGCGGCTCCTGCCCCCCCCCGCGCGGCTGCTGCCCCCCCTGCCCGGCTACTGCCCCCCCCTGCGCGGCTGCTGCCCCCCCTGCCCTGCTTCTGCCCCCCTGCGCGGCTCCTGCCCCCTCTGCGCGGCTCCAGCCCCCCCTGCCTGGCTCCTGCCCCCCCTGCCCGGGTCCTGCCCCCCCTGCGCGGCTCCAGCCTCCCCTGCCCGGCTCCTGCCCCCGTGCCCGGCTCCTGCACCCCCCCCCAGCCTCCCCTGCCCGGCTCCCTCCCCTGCCCGCCCCGCTCCCGGCTTCCGAGCCGCCCCCTCTCTCCTCCAGCCCCCTGCCCGGTCCCGTCCCCCCCCCGCCACTTTCTCCTCATCTCTTCCTCGCGGCTTCTTTCCTTTCCTTTTCCTACCCACCCCCCACCAGTTCCGAGGGGCGCTGAATCCCCCCCCAAATAAGGGGGTGAATGATTTAATTTTAATGAAAAGAAAAACGTTTTAAGAGAAGCCCCCCGCAAAACCACCCCCCGGCTCCTGCAGCTGCCTCCCCTCCGACCTCCCCCCGCGGCCGACAGACCGACCGACCGGATGGTGACCGGACCGAACGGTGAGTAGCCGAGCTGGGAAAGTTTCCTGCCGGGGGGGCGGGAAGTTGGCTTGTCTGAGTTTGTGTTGTATTGCGGGGGGGGGATCTTGACTCCTGGACCGGGGGGGTGCAGTTCTGGGGGCAGCAGCTTCACACTGGACTTGGGGGGGGGCGGGTATTTTCCTTTCTGCTTGGCACACGGCGGGGGTACGGGGGGGCTGACCCTTGAGTTCCCCCCTCCCCATATTTCACACTATCATCGCCGGCGGCAACTTCCCCCTCCTGCCCCCAAGTCCCTTCCTCTAGAGGTGAGTTTCCCTGCCCTACCCCTGTCCTCCCCCATCCTTCTCTGTCCCAGCCCCCCATCCCTCTCCTGCCCTCCTCCCCACTCCCCCATCCTTCTCTGTCCCAGCCCCCAGCCCTCTCCTGCCCCCCATCCCTCCCCTGCCCCCCCCCACTCCCCCATCCTTCTCTGTCCCAGCCCCCAGCCTTCTCCTGTCTTCCTCCCCCTCCTTCCCTGTCCCAGCCCCCCCCCATCCCTCTCCTGCCCCGCCCCTCCCCAGAGCTAACTGGAGCCCGGTTTCCGTTTAGATTAAGGCAGGGAACCTAATTCCAGGGCAGGGGATCGAAGTTTCTGGCAACAAAGGGAAATAGCGTATCGACCCGCGGCTCCGGAGATTAAGAGACAAGTGTGTGTATCCATCAGCGCTAAACTGCCGCCCGCGGGCCCTGCGGACGCGCCCGGCCTGCCAAGGCCCTGCGCCGGGCCGGGGCTGGGGCAGGGGGGGCGGGCAGCCCCCCGTGCCGGCAGGGGGCAGGAGGGGCCGGTGGAGGGGGCTGTGAATGGAGTGACCCCGAGCCCCCCCTTACCCAGGGTGGGTCTGGGGGGTTGCCCAGCTTCCCCCCCATATCCCATTTCTCTCACCCCCCGCGTGGCCCCAAGGCTGAGTGACTCCCAGGCGCTGGTGCTGGAGGGTTGCAGCCACTGAGAGGGCAGGGGGAGTGGGGCAGTTTGGGGGGGCCATGTTTGTCAGGGCTCTCCCTCCCCCCGAGAATATCCCCCCTGGGAAGGGGGCGGGGGGAGTTGAACAGATTCACAGTGATTTTGAGAACTTTCTCCCCCTTACCTGTTGGGGGGGGTTCAGGTCAGCGTGTGGGGAGGGGGGGTGCCTGGTGTGCAACGCAGGGTGTGGGGGGAGGACCACGGCTGAGGGGGGGTCTGGGGCAGGGGGTTGCTGTGGGGGGCACAGGAGGGGTCCTGAGTCCAAGGGAAATACTTGAAAGGGAGGCCAGTCCGGAACCAGCCCCCCGCCCCCACCCCCAAGGAAGGAGGAGCGGGAGGGGCGACTCCTGAGCAGACCAGCTGGGAAGTGGGGGGAGGGGAAACAGGGCAAGACTTAACCCCCCCCCCCAACCTTTTGCTAATTTCCCGCTCGCACCCCCCCCCCCCGCACACTCCGGGCTCAGGAGGGGTGAGAGAGTGTCGGTGTGTCCGTGTCTGTGTGTGTGTGCCTGGCTCTGTGCGTGCCCTGTGTGCATGCGGTGTGTGTGTTTGTGTGGTGTGTGTGTCTGCGTGTCGTGCGTGCGTATCTGTGTAGGGTTTCTCTTTGGGTGGTTGTGTGCACAGGAGGTACAAGGGGCTGCTCTCTGCCCGTGTGTGTCTCCGTGTGTCCCTGATGCTGGGGACGAGCCCTGCGCTGTGTGGATGTGACTGGGGGACACGCACACACCAGTGCGGACGTGTGTCTGCTTCGCGTCTCCCAGCCCGGGCGGCCCAGGCCAAACCGGGGCTCGCTGTGTCTGCTGGGCGGCGTGTGAAGCCTAACCAGGAGCTGGGGAACCCCAGGGAGCGCGGCCACACAGGGCCACCGTGGGGAGACAAGTCCCTCCAGCTCCTGGCCACAGCCCCGCGGCCAGTTCTCCAGCATGGCCCAGCCCCTGGGGGGTCCTGGCCCACTGCGGCTCCCTGGGCGCGGACACTCGCTCTATGATCTGCCCCGGTCGCACAAACGGGGCCAGGAAACCCCCAGGGGAGGCAGCAGCCAGGGGCCTGTGCTAGGAAACGGGGCCTGTTCCTATGGTTTGGCTCCTTCCCGGGGCCGGCCTTAGGGGAAATGGCAGCCTGGCAAACTTGTATTTTGGGGCCCCTGGCCCCTGAGGATGCAGCAGCCCCCCATTACCCTGGCCCCCATGGGCTCCTCAGGATCCCCGGGCCCCCCACCCCCGCGCCCATGGGGGGAAACTGACCTGGATGCACAGAGCACCTGGCTCAGGCTGCTCCCCCTTCCTGTGCACGCCTGGGGGCTGGGAGGGGGGGGGAGCAAGGAAAAACACCAGGGCTCCCTGCAGCTGCTCACTTTCCCCACCTGGGCTGCGTCGGGGCAGGTAGAGCAGCCCAGCCCAGGTGGGGAATTGACCTGGGGCGCGTGGTGGGACAGTGGGGGAGGGAGCAGTGTCTGTGTGTCAGCGTTGCCCCCCCCAAGGAGGAAGCAGGGAGAAATCTGGGTGCCCCTCCCCAACAACACGGCGCTCCCCTGGCAGCTGGGAGCAGCTTCTGACTCTATGTGGGCAGCACACACCCCTCAGGGCACCCCCTTGACTAGGGCACCCCTGGGTGGTCGCCCAGGTGGCCCACCCCTAAGGCCGGCCCTGTGGAGTCCTTCCCTCCTTCCGTTCTCTCTTCTCCCTCTTTTCCCCTTCATGTCACTCACTTTCTCATCCTTTATCTCGGGATCAATTGTGACCCCATCCGCCCACCTGCCCTCTGCAAAACTCACCAGTCACTTGTTGGTGTGAACTCACCCCGTCCACACCAGTTCCCCGGCCGCACACAGCCTTCAGCCGTGTGTAGGCAGCGATCATCCCTCCCTGGGCACACGCCTCATCCATCTGTCCATCCCCCTAGACACCCCCCCCCAGCCACTCTCCCACCCTCTGTCTGTCTGTCCATCCCCAGACACCTCCTCTATCTATCTATCGCTAGAGATCAGGTCCCCACTGCCCCCAGGAGACTCCCTCTGTCTTTTCCTGCTCCCTTGGGATGCTCCCCAAGTCACAAAGATTTCCCTTGCGGGGAGGGGGGTTGACCTGTAGCTCCCACCATGTCCTCCAAACCCTGACCCTTGCACTCCCCCTGCCCTATATTAACCTGGCAAGAGCAGGCTAGAGCCCAGCCCCACATTCCCAGGATCTGGAGATGGGGGGCGGGGGCTGCATAGTGCCCAGGCAGGCCCAGCCTGGCAGAGGGATGGGGGGTGCATTGGGGCACAGGGGCACAGGAGGAGCAGGACTGGGCCAGAAGGGCGCAGTTGGGGAGCAGAGATTGGGGGGCACAGGGAAGAAGGAGGTGCAGGGCAGTGGGGAGCAGGGGGTGCAGGGCAGTGGGGAGCAGACCCGGGCCAGGCAGGGGCATCGCTAGCAGCAGCCCAGGGAGGAGCGGAGCCCCATCGATCGGCGCCCAGGAGCCGGCTGTTAGGATTGCATCTTGTCACAATAATTTATTGCTCTCATCCCCGCCTGATCGATGGTTTGAATTAGCGAAGCGCCCGGCTTTAATATTTACCCTCCGCGCTGCGCCTCCAATCTCCATCCTAATTGATCCGGACATGCCGAGAGCTGGGCCGGGGGGGGCGCAGCGATGGGGCCGCGGGGCAGGGGGACAGAGACCTGGGGAAGCAGAGATCCACACGGGGTGGGTGCCCACAAGGGCCCAGGGGCCATGAATGTGCGTGCACGAGTGTGCGTGTGCGCCCCCATGTGCATGAGTGTGCGGGTGTGCGTGTGCGTGTGCACAGACAGAAACAGACACACACATGGACACAGCCATTGTGCACACACACAAACGAACCCAACACACCCTGAGACACACACACACCACGCACAACACCCCTCCCCTGGTCCGGCTCCGGGGTTAGCTGTACCCCATCTTTCTGTCCTAACAGGCACAACCTCTGTGCGCCATTTCCCTTCGGTTTTCAAACTGGTTTCACTTCCGCTGCTGCGAACTCCAGTGCGGACGGGCCGCGTCCAGCCTGGGCAGCAGGCGAAGTGTCACTGAAATAAAGGCCCCGGCTGCTGTGATGGAAGCTCGTGCCAGTGGGAGAACGTGGGCGAGGCCGGAGTCTGTCCCGTACGTTTATCCCGGCAAGCGCCCGGGGGCCGGAGGTGGGGGCGTCGCGCGGGGGGGCCGGTGAGCAGCACCGTCCGCCCCAGCCGGACGCTGGGAGAACCGTACCAGCCACCCCCTGGCCCAGCCGGCCGGCAGCACGATGCGCATGTCCAGCTTACAGCAGTGCACGGGGGTGGGTAGAACCCTCGCACGGCTGCCTGGCGCCCTGACACGTTCCTGGTCCTGGCAGCAGCCGGGGCCCGGGACGCTGCCAGGCCCGGCGCTAGGCGCTGCACAAATGCGGCACGGAGACAGACGCACCCTGGCCCCCGGCAGCTTCCGAGCAAAGTATGAGGCAGGAGACCTGCATGACGGGATGGGCCGCAGCCCACCAGCACCCAAACCAGGCGCCCAGATTTTCTCGGCATCGCAGCACAAGGGGGTCTGAGGAGGGATTTGAAGGCCCAGGAGGGGATGTCTCCTACTGGACCAACTTCTGCTGGGGGGAGAGACGAGCTTTTCCTGGCACCTGCAAAGCTACAAACCACCGCATGTCTGTCTGTCTATCCAGCTATCGCTCCCCAGACACCCCCACTAGCTATCTCTCCCCATCCACCCCCCATCCCCATGCACCCCTCTATCTATCTATCTCTCCCCATCCACCCCCCATCCCCATGCACCCCTCTATCTATCTCTCTCTCCCCATCCACCCCCCTCTAGCCCCAGACACCCCCTCTATCTATCTAATCTATCTGTCTATCCATCCCCATGCACCCCCCTATCTATCTATCCATCCCGCTCCCCCATCTCTCTCTCTATTCAGCAGGGTTTCCCAAAGCAGTTTCGGCGCATAAAGCCCTTTGACAATCTGCCTGTCGATGTTTAAATTTGTTTTGAAAAGAGGCTCCTCTCCCCTTGGACAGTTCCCCTTGGGGCGGCCTGAGCCCGAGTTGCGGGAGAATCACCCGTTTTCTTCAGCCCTTTGGCGATGGGGCGGGGGCATGGAGCTGACGTGTGTGCATCGAGGGCTCTGTGTGTGTGTGTGTACCCAGGGCTGTGTGGGTGACTCTGGGTGTGTGTGTACCCAGGGCTCTGTGTGTGTGTGTGTGTACCCAGGGCTGTGTGTGTGACTCTGGGTGTGTGTGTACCCAGGGCTCTGTGTGTGTGTGTGTGTGTACCCAGGGCTGTGTGTGTGACTCTGGTGTGTGTGTGTGTGTGTGTGTGTGTGTGTGTGTGTGTGTACACCCAGGGCTGTGTGGGTGACTCTGGGTGTGGGTGTACCCAGGGCTCTGTGTGTGTGTGTGTGTGTACCCAGGGCTGTGTGTGTGACTCTGGGTGTGGGTGTACCCAGGGCTGTCTGTGTGTGTGTGTGTACCCAGGGCTGTGTGTGTGACTCTGGTGTGTGTGTGTGTGTGTGTGTGTGTGTGTGTGTACACCCAGGGCTGTGTGGGTGACTCTGGGTGTGGGTGTACCCAGGGCTCTGTGTGTGTGTGTGTGTACCCAGGGCTGTGTGTGTGACTCTGGGTGTGTGTGTACCCAGGGCTGTGTGTGTGACTCTGGGTGTGTGTGTACCCAGGACTGTGTGTGTGTGTGTGTGTACCCAGGGCTGTGTGTGTGACTCTGGTGTGTGTGTCTGTGTGTGTACACCCAGGGCTGTGTGTGTGACTCTGGTGTGTGTGTACCCAGGGCTGTGTGTGTGACTCTGGGTGTGTGTGTACCCAGGACTGTGTGTGTGTGTGTGTATACCCAGGGCTGTGTGTGTGACTCTGGTGTGTGTGTGTGTGTGTGTCTGTGTGTGTACACCCAGGGCTGTGTGGGTGACTCTGGGTGTGGGTGTACCCAGGGCTCTGTGTGTGTGTGTGTACCCAGGGCTGTGTGTGTGACTCTGGTGTGTGTGTGTGTACCCAGGGCTGTCTGTGTGTTTTGTCCATATCCAAATAGCTCCCCCCATCCCGTCTGTCTGCTCAGCAAAGAGACACCCGGACCGTCCTTGCCTGCAGTAAGTGGGGGGGGCCGGGGGGGCTATGGCTTGGCTGGCTCCGGCGTGTTGGGTTTGTGGGTACAGCGGGGTGTCCACACACACAGCTAGGAAAACACAAAACTACAGCGGATCACGCACCAATAGCTACGCAACCAACACACCGAACTACTGGATAGAGCGCGGGGGGTGTGTGTGTAACACACCTCTCGAAATACAGCCACCTGTCAAGGCACACGTGTAAACACAAGTATTGCAAGACACCAATGTAGAGATCCCTGCACACGTGCCTATAAATAGACACACAAATATATGAACACACTTGTGTATAAACACACACACGGGCTCAGCCCCTCCAGCAGGGGGCGGCAGGGACACACACACACACACACACACGACCTGGGCGTTATCCCTCCATAACGCCCCGCCTGTTAGGAACTCCCCATAACCCACTCTTTAGTGGTTTTGTTTCCTTCCTGCCTAGGGCCCCTCCTCGAGGCCGGCGGCCTGAATGGTGTTTGTCGCCCCCCGCGGTCCCTGCCAGCCCTTCCACACACCCCGCATTGCGGCCTGAGCCTGTTAGCCAAGCCCGCAGTGTGACACGTGTCAGCGCCCAGGTCCTGCCAGACCGGGTGTGGGGAGCTATTTGGGTATGGACAAAACACACACAGACACACACACAGCTCTGGGTGCACACAGCCATACCCAGAGTCACACACTCAGCCCTGGGTACACACACACACACACACCCCGGAGGAAAGGCCCGTGTCTCTGGCGCGGCAGGGAGCTGGTTTGGGCGCCGGGCGCTCTCGGCCCGGCCCAGAGGAAGCCGCGGGGCGAGGTCTGTGGGCCGGAGGGGGGTGGGTGGCTGCTGCTGGGTTGTGTTTAACCCTTGCAGGCCTGGTTCCCCCCTCCCCCCAGCCCCAGCGCGGGCTTCAATTAGCCCAGGCGGCCGGGCGCGCGACCTTACAAGTTTAATTAACTTCCCATCAGGATGAGCGATGGGGCGCGCCCGCCGCCGCGCTGATGTACCAGCGGCGGGGCCCGAACCTGCGGCCTCCTCCAGCCCAGCTCCCGAGGCTCCGCCTGACCGTCCCGAGCGCTCCCTCCCCGGGACAGGACCGGGGCGCAGCGCTCTCTGGCCGGCCCCTGCTCCCCAGAGGAGCTGACACGCGCGGGTTTGTTTCAATGCGACTTTGCCCGCGGGCGGGGGAGCGCTGAAAACTTTGAAAGAAACCCCTGGTGTGTGCGTGGGGGGGCGGGAATTGGGGTGTTCCAACGGGAGGGTGAGTGATGGGGGTGCGCAGAGCTCGCTGAGGGGGGATTTCAGTTAGCACCCGCGTTAGAAGGGGACACTGCCCTCTGCAAGGGCTCGGAATCATCGCAGGGCCAGGGGCCTGGGGAACGCCAGGCTACTTGAGAATCACCCCGACCCCAGCTGATTCCAGGAGATCAGGGGCGTTGGAAACCACTGGGTGAAGCCCCCCCCGCATTGTCCCGCCTTAGGGGCCTTCATTTTCAGTTTGTACCAAAATGCTCCCAGGTTTCACCCAATATTTCATAGTTCGGTTTTTACCAATTTTCACGCAGGGCTGGACACGCCAGAGCTCCCCGACCCCTTCCGGGGTCACCCGGCCCCCAAGAGCGGCCCAGGATGGACCCGTCCCAGACAACCGCAAAGCGAATGTTTTGCACCATTTCCCCCCGTCCGGGTGTTTTGAAATGCCCGTGACAGCCTGACACCGGTGTCTTCCCGGGGCTCCTCCCAACAGACAGAGCCGGGCGGGAAGCGCCTCGGGGCGCCAGGGTTTGATCGGGACCAGCCCAGGGCCTCGGCTCCCCGGCCGGGCGGGAGGAGGGAACCTGGTGACGCCAACGGAAGGAGAGAGAGAGAGATGGGATGTGTGTGTAAAGGGGGTGTGCGTAGATTGTGTGTGTGTGTGTGTAGGGGATGCGGGGTGGGGGTCTCGGGTGTATGTGTGAGTATGAAGATGGTGTCTGTGTAGATGCGATGTGTGTGTGTGTAGAGGGTGTGTATGTGAGGGGCTGTGTGTAGATACGTTGTGTGGGTGTGTAGATACTGTGGGGGGGTGCGTAGATGGTGTGTAGATACACTGTGGGTGTGTAGATGCGGTGTGTGGGGGTGCATAGATGGGGGTGTGTGTGTAGATGCGGTGTGTGTGAGTGTGTAGATGTGATGTGTGGGCATGAGTGGGTGTGGGCAGATGGGGGTGTGTGTTGTGTAGATGCGATCTGTGGGGGTGTGTAGATGGGGGGTGTGTGTGTAGATGGGGTGTGTGTGTGTGTGTGTGTGTGTAGATGCGGTGTGGGTGGGTGTGCAGATGGGGGGGGGACAAAGTACAACCCGCCCGTTGCTTTCCGAGCCCCTGGGGGGGTTATGACACTGGAATCCCAGGAACTGCCCCCCCCAGTTCTCCGGGGCCCTGAATTCTTAGGGTCAGTCAAAGCCCCTCGCTGAAAAGAGACGAACGGACTGTCCGTTACCGGCGTGGGCAGAGCCCCCCGAACGCCCCCCGGCTGGGGCGCCGAGCCATGGGGCGGGCTGGTCGGAATCGTTCCGCCCGAAGCGCTCCGGGCCCGGCCTGGGCCCCTCGCCGGATTCTGACCAGCCCCCGCGCAGGAAGAAGGATAAAAACGGGTCTTTAACCAACCCCCCCCCCACTAATGACCCCCCGGGGATCGGTGGAGGCTGGAGACAGGCCGGAGCCTTTCAGGCCCCGAACTCCCTTGGGGGCCAGGAGCCCGAAGGGTTCCCAGGCTCAGGCGCAGACCCCCCACGAGCGTGGGGGGGGAACAAAGAGCGGAGAAAGGCGCTTGTCACGTGGATGGAGGGGGTGACACGCCGGGGTCCCCTCCAGTCCCGTGTTCTTGGGGGTACATTCATCCCGCTGCAGGGATCTTGGGGTCCAAAGCGACCCACCCCCTGCGCTGAGGCCGGGCCAAGGGAACCCGGACAGGACCCCACAGCCCCGCCTCTCGCCAGGCCGCGGCGGGGGGAGGGGGGGGCAGTTCGTCCTAGTATCCAGCCGCCATCTCTCTGGCTGCAGGTGAAGCGCGTCACCCCCCGCCCTGCCCCCAGGAGAACAGCTGAGCTCACGCAGTAAATAGTTATTTGCATAATAATTATTCATAAACACAATCCCCCCCCCCCCCCGCTGCGGGGCCCAGGCGCCTCCCATCCCAGGTAACGAGCCCAGGGCGGGGCTGAGACCCGCCTAACCAGGAGCAGCTGGGACCGGCCCGGGACAAACCGCCCAGCGCTCCCCTGCCCGGCGCAATCCAGGGATCACGTGTTAACGACCCCGCCGGGAAGCCAGTCACCAGCAGATATTATTAATCCCCCCCCGTCCCCCCCAGGGCCAGGCCCCGACTGGTAATGACACAAAGATCAGCCAGGGGCGGGTAGGATCAAACCCTGGGGCCTGGGCGCCGCCCTAAAGCACCAGGGAAAGCAGCCGGCGGGTCCGTCTGGAGCCCAGTCCCTGTGCAGGAGCCGGGCTGACTTCACCCAGAGCCCCCCGTATTCGTGCCTCAGGAGGCGGAGCTGTGGGGGGCAGGGGTGTGTCTGGGAGCAGGCCTGAGGGGGTCACCAGAGACCCTCCAAAGGAAGGATCCGGGGCCGGCACCTGGGAACAGGCCCCGGTGAGATGTCTCGGCTCCCCCCAGGAAATCCACATCCCTCACCCGGTCGGACCGTCCTGCTGCTCCCTTCTCCCAGCTAGACGGGCAGTGGAAAGGCCAAAGCCCGCGAACCCCCGCCGAAAGCGGGGCTCAGGGCGCGCCCCGCAGAGCCCGGGCAAAGGGAGGGACAAGCTGGGAAGTCAGAGAAGGGGGCGCTGCTCCGCGCAGCTCCCGCCTAGGCCGGGACAGACAGATAGACAGCGCCGGGCACCCACTGGAGACATAAACCCGCTAAAACCAACCACGGCAGGAGCGTCCGTCATAACCCCTCCGAACCCCGGTACAGCGCCAGGGACCGGCCCCGCCAGCCAGGCCGGGGTCGGAGGAGCTCGGGGGCAGCTGGACTGTGGGGGGGGGGGTGCCCAGAGGTGTTTGATTACCCCGACTAGCCCTGGTTAGTGCGGCGGGATTCTGCCCGCGGCTCTGGGGGAGCCCCGGGGGGCCAGAGCTCCCCGCTCTCCTTGCAGGGGGCTCTGGGCTCTGGCCAAAGAGGCGCTTCACAAGTTGCTTTTGTAAAGTCTCCCTTCCCCCTCACCTAGAAAAAGCTTTGGGGGGCACCCCAAAACCTCGGAGTTGGGGGGCTGGTTCCCCTTATCACCAGGGCCTCGCTTCGGTTTCAAACCCAGCATTCGTCTCCCTGGCGGTGGGGCTGTAACCGCCCCCCCCCTTCACTCCAGGTTTGTTTAACTCCGTTTTCTACAGCCAGAGGCCAGCCCCCCCTTCCCGCCCCCTCATCCGCCTCCCCCCCCCCGGGACCCACGAGCACAAACAGCCCTCCAGACACTGGAATGCAAATGAAGGTGGGAAAAACAACACTGGGATTGCGGCGGGGGCGTCTAAAACCAGCCTCCCGCTCGCTTCTCCGGGGTGCGGCTGGAAAGCGGAGACTGGGGGGGCTGTGGAGGGCAGCGGGGCCCGGTTCAGGAGGGACCCCGAAGGAGAGGAAGGGGGGGAGTTAAGTCACCTTAGCGCGGTCTAGCGCAGCTGCAGCTTTCCTCCTGCGCGGGATCTTCCTGTGGCCGGGAGCGCAGGGCCGGGAGCGCAACCTTGATGTGGGGGGAGACAGGCCCCCGCCCCCCAGCTCCCTTCCAGCCTCCGTGCCGCAGCCGGCTCCTTGCAAACCCAGGGCAGCGGGCCGCGCTGGCAAAGCGGGGATGGGTCTTATTGGAAACCCCTCTCGCTGCCAGCCCGGGATGACCCCAGAGACCCCCAGGACTGGCTGACCCAGCAGGGCCGGGTCCTGGCGCCCCGCTGCCCGCGCGCTTGGAGAGCTTTGCGCAGGGCCTGCGGGGGCTGGGGAGGGTCCCGGCCCGTCTTCCCTCTCCTGGGGCGGGGGTAGCCGAGCGAGGTGGGGGGTTTGGAGCCGTATCGCTCCTGTTTCCCAGAGCTGGGGCAGCCCCACCTCTGGGGGGGTCCTCGCTCCCCCCTTGGGGGCAGACACCAGGGAGAGCCACTCCGGGTGCGCGCAGAGACCCTGGCACACGCAGGCACACGTCACACACTCTTCCACACCGGCCTCGAGCCGCCAACACAGAAGAGAGACTCGCATTGTTTTGCACACGCGGCTGCCCGCAGGTTTATCCAGGTTAGGCCCAGAACTGAAACCCCCGCGTGTGGACACACAAAAGCCACCTCGCGCTTACACTCGGCACACACGCACATGCAGACACACGCCCCCCCCCCCAGAAATGCGCGCGCAGAGAGAGTCGCGGGGCACCGGGCTGCTTGGTAGGCGCGGTGCGCTCCGGCTGCGGCAGCGGGCGGCCACGTGCCCGGGGAGGGTGTTGAGCTGCGGGCGGACCCATCCCTTCAGTGCAAGGGGGGGTCCTTTGATTTCCTGGCAAAGTATCTCGGGGCCAGCGCCCCCGCCCCTTGGGCAGGAGAAGACACCCAAGGACCCGCGCCTCGGGTTCTCCCGGCCAGCTGCAGGGCCGGGGCGCAGAAAAGGGCGTGGGCCAGGCCGGAGGGCTGTCGACGGGCGCGTGTGGCGACCCAGGGCGGCCCCTCGGCTCCCAGCCGCTTCGGGGGCTGCTCTGGGGGGCTGCGCTAGGCGGGAAGCTCCAGCAAGCAGCCCCGCGAAGTGTCCCCCACTCCAGCGGGCGAGAAGGTGGGGGTTCCAGGCTCTCCCTCCCTGCTCGGGCTGGGGGGGGGATGCGGATGCGCTTCCCCCCTTGCCTGGAGCGGGGTGTTTATTGATGCTCCTCCGGGGCTCCAGGACCTGTTCATTACCGGGGCCGCTGGAGCGCGAGGCAGGAGCTAACCCCAGCTGGCGCTGCCCCCCAGTGCCTGGAGCCGAGATTAGACACTCAGCCTGCTCCCCCCGCTCTCTCCCGGGAGCCGCTGCGGGGTTTGTGTGAAATACAGAGCCCCGCTGCGGGCCTCTGTCCCCGGCCCGCGGTCCTGCCGGGATCTTGGCCCTGGGGCTGGAATCAGCCCGAGCCCGACCCACAGCCCGGGGCGCCCGCTGGAGGGTCTCCCACGCAGCCCCGGGAAGAGCCAGGTTCTGGGTTAGCTGTGATCAGGGTAGGGATAGGTAGATAGATAAATTAGATTAGATAGAGGGGTGTATGGGGATAGATAGCGAGATGGATGGGCGGGCGTGTGGGGATAGATGGGTAGAGAGATTAGATCGATAGATAGAGGGGTGTGTGGGGATGGCTGGGGGGGCATGGGGGGTAGGTCGATGGTGGAGGGGTGCACGCGGATAGATTACAAAGGCGCTTCTAATTTCGTTTATTCGTGTTACTAAAGGCCCGTCTTTAGCTGGAATTCCGCTATTTGTATGATTTAAAATCCGTGGAGCGCAGCAGCCCGAGATTCAGCGGCTGGTTCCTTTGACGCTGGTAGATCGGGGGCCGGGGAGCTATTGGGCCCAGGAGACAAGGTGCCGGGTTTGCGGGGGAGCGCGGGACTCAGGGGGCTCCTGCCCTGCTCTCTGGGGTGCAGCGTGGGGCTGGACTGACCCTTCCCGGCCCTCCGCCCATTGCCCGGCCCGCTCCCGGGGACAGCCCCCCTGGCCTCGCCTCCCCGCGCCCCGCCTGTGCAAGAAAGAGGCGCTAAAATATGATTTAAAAAAGAAAGAAAAAAGAGAAATCAATTTTAATTTCGGCTCAGAAGATTGTGTGAACAGGCTCGGCACCTTGGCCGTCTGCTCCTTCCCAGCGCGGCGCTCTGTCCCCGCAGCGGGAGGGGGCCGGGGATACAACCCCCCCCAGCCCCCCGCTTTAGCCCGGAGCCTGACAGTGGCTTGGCTGGTCACCCGAGAGAGACGCTCCCTTAGCTTCCATTGACTCCCCGCCATTCCTCTGGACACAAGCCTGAGCGCGAGCAGAAAATCTGGTTTCTTTGTACCCGCTTCTGCCCGAACCCTGAAACCGAACCACGCCGAGTCCGCCCACGGGTTGGGGCGGGGGACGGGGGGCTCGGTTGCTCTGTTTTGTTTCCCTCCTTTTTAAACCACCCGATTCTGTGAGGACTTCAGGGGAAATGCAAAGAACTTAGCTGGCGATTGAGTCGATTGAAACTCGACTGGGGAGCGTAAAAATGTATCGGGTTAGCAACGACTGAGGAGCTGAAAAGCCCTTTGGATTTGTCTGTGTGTGTGTCTGTCTGTCTGTGTGTGTTTACTAGCCATTAACGGGTCATATAGTGTACTTTGATCTCCAGCAATCTAAGTCATATCATGAAGATCTCTGACATACTCTACGTACTGTTTCCAAAGTGTATCATATTTAATAGGGCATCTCTATCTATCCCCAGCCACCCCCTCTATCTATCTATCCCCCCATATACCCCCTCTATCTATCTATCCCCATCCACCCCCTCTATCTATCTATCCATCTATCCCCATATACCCCCTCTATCTATCTATCCCCCCATATACCCCCTCTATCTATCTATCCCCAGCCACCCCCTCTATCTATCTATCCCCCCATATACCCCCTCTATCTATCTATCCCCAGCCACCCCCTCTATCTATCTATCCCCCCATATACCCCCTCTATCTATCTATCCCCATCCACCCCCTCTATCTATCTATCCATCTATCCCCAGCCACCCCCTCTATCTATCTATCCCCCCATATACCCCCTCTATCTATCTATCCCCATCCACCCCCTCTATCTATCTATCCATCTATCCCCAGCCACCCCCTCTATCTATCTATCCCCCCATATACCCCCTCTATCTATCTATCCATCTATCCCCAGCCACCCCCTCTATCTATCTATCTATCCCCCCATATACCCCCTCTATCTATCTATCCCCATCCACCCCTTCTATCTCTCTATCCATCTATCCCCAGACACCCCCTCTATCTATCTATCTATCCCCCCATATACCCCCTCTATCTATCTATCCCCATCCACCCCCTCTATCTATCCATCCCCATCCACCCCCTTCTATCTCTCTATCTATCTATCCCCATCCACCCCTTCTATCTCTCTATCTATCCCCCCATATACCCCCTCTATCTATCTATCCCCATCCACCCCTTCTATCTCTCTATCCATCTATCCCCAGACACCCCCTCTATCTATCTATCTATCCCCCCATATACCCCCTCTATCTATCTATCCCCATCCACCCCCTCTATCTATCCATCCCCATCCACCCCCTTCTATCTCTCTCTCTATCTATCTATCCCCATCCACCCCTTCTATCTCTCTATCTATCCCCCCATATACCCCCTCTATCTATCTATCCCCATCCACCCCTTCTATCTCTCTATCCATCTATCCCCAGACACCCCTTCTATCTATCTATCTATCTATCTATCTATCCCCATCCACCCCCTCTATCTATCTATCTATCTATCTATCTATCCCCATCCACCCCCTCTATCTATCCCCATCCACCCCTTCTATCTCTCTATCCATCTATCCCCAGACACCCCTTCTATCTATCTATCTATCTATCTATCTATCTATCTATCTATCCCCATCCACCCCTTCTATCTATCTATCTATCTATCTATCTATCTATCTATCCCCATCCACCCCTTCTATCTATCTATCTATCTATCTATCTATCTATCTATCTATCTATCTATCTATCTATCCCCATCCACCCCTTCTATCTATCTATCTATGGAATATTTGATCTATGTGTGTGTATTTTATACAGCTCATATCTCTATATACAATATTTTCTCTGCATGGGTGTGTTTAATACAATATTCATACTTAATGTAAATACTGTCAGAGATCATGAAATGACATCGATTGCTAGGTATCAAAGTGTACAACGTCCTAAATATCATCAATACACATTACATTCTCTTGTAGCTAGCCAGGGAAGTCAGGGTTTCTCCGCGGGTATCGTTAGGGCCCATGATTTGCGAAGCGTGTGTGGACACTGTGATACACGTCCCGTCGTGCACGGACAGCGGGGACACGGCACAGCTCGTGTAAATCCCAGACCTCGTTGACCATATAGAACCTGTCGAGTTAATTTCAATCATCGGCCACAGTCACGGGGTCATTTGTATCTACCACAAGTTAGTCCTGTAAATTGTGTCCCAGGCATAGATATCGCCGATGTGCCTTGCGAGCACTCCAGGGACACACCTGTGTGCGGACACGTGGGGACGGTACAATGGCGGACCGGTGCGCGTTCCCTGTGAGCGAGACGGTCGATAATTATAGACACCCCCCCATGCACATATTTTATATACAAAATACATTGCATCCGTGATAAGATACGTGGGTTACAGGTGGAGATTTACAACCCATAGGGAAGAGACACTTTCTCTCTCTCTCCCTCTCCCCCAAGTGTAGGCGCGGTACAGCAGATAACATCGTACACGCTAGGTCCATAATAACAGCGGCGGGATGACGGGCGGCGGTGTGTAGAACAGAGACTCGCTCTTTCCGAGCTATCTCACCGCTCAGCAAGACACACCAGGCCCCCTCCCTCTCTCTCGGGCGCGGGGGTGGGGGTCTGTCTCTGTCTCTACCTACATGGTCAATATACATTGTACCCGACTGGTCGGCCCCGCCCGCCGCGTGTTTCTGCGCATTGAGAGAAGTTTCGCCCAACAGCGCGAGCGCCGGGCACGCGGCGGATGCTCTTTAGCCTTTGGGGAGCAACGAACCCCAGCGGCCGGGAGCAAGGGGGGGAAGGGCTGGGCTGGGCTGGGGGCGGGGCGGGGCGGGGGGGCTAGAAATGATCCCTTTGGACGCTTTGCTCCGGCGGGCGAGTGAGACCTGGCAGGCAGGAGCGTGAAGCCGAAACGCGAGCGGCCCTTTCTCCCCGGAGACACGCCGAGGAGAGAATCCCCTCCCTGCGGGGAAGGCCCGGGCAGACGCGGCCCGAGAAGGAGCAGCCCCTCGGGGAATGGCCAGTAACGAGCCGGGGCGCAGAAGAGAAAACCACCGTCAGACTCCCGGCCACCGGTAATGAGCGTGGCTAATAAATGCCCAGCGAACTGCTAAAGAGCCATCGGGCCGCGTGGCCATGGCTAGTGTCACAAGTCCCCCGCCGGCCACCCACCCGCACGGTCCGGGCCCCCCAGACACCCCCAGAGCTCTGCGCTGCCCCAGACCCGTGCCCCGCACCCGGCCCCACACCTCATCGAGCAATGCCCGTCCCGCCCCAGTCCGTGAGTCCCTCCGCCTCCAGCCACGGGCGCCCGCTGGCTCCCCGGCCATGGTCCCTCGCCTTCCGCGCGGGCCGGGGCGAGCAAAGTGTCGCGCGCGGTGTTTGGCCCGGGTCAGGAGCTGCGCGCGCCTCACCCCGCACAGTGCCCGCAGCCCGCACAGAGCCAGGCCTCCGCCCCCCTCCCAGCTCAGACCCCCCCCCGGGCGACTGTTTCCTGCCCGCGCGCCCCAAAACCATCCCCCACCCCCGCTTTGGCCCGCTGCAAAGACCGGGAGGCGGCGGCAGGGCGCTGGTTCGCGGCCGGGGCCCTGCCTCGTTGGGGAACGTGCCCCCCCCGCGCCGCTTGAAAGCTCTGCCGGGCGTTTAGGGCCGGCCCCGCTCGGCGGCCCCGGCGGCCTCGTTAGGAGCCGGCGTTTGAATCGGGATCTGAAGGCTCAGATCAAAGCGCCTCGCTGACGATTAGTTTCCTGGCTCCGCATCGATCCGCATCGATCCCGCCGAGCCCGCCCGGACCTGGGCGACGGGGCGGGCCCGGGGCTGCGCGCAGCCGGGCTGGAAAGGGGCCGCGCTGCCCCCGCCCCCCGCTTTTAGCCCCGGGTTACAAAACAATGAGAGAAGCCGCCGAGCCCGGCTCATCCCGCCAACGCCGCCGCCGGATCCCGATCGATAATTAATGACAATGAATAATTTACAGCCTCGACGGCGGGGGAGGGGGGCGACCCTGCTCGAGTGAAAAATAACTAAACCCCCCCGGCTCCCTCGCCTGCCCCGCCGGGAGCGCCCGGCCTCTGCCCGGGCCCGGCCCTGCGAAGAGCAGCGCGCGGCAAAGCGTGTGTGTGCGCACGTGTGTGTGCGCGTGTGCGCGCGTGAGTGTGTTTACTTGTGCGAAGGTGTCTCTAGACAGAGTTGTGCATTTCTATGTGTCTGTGTGTGTGTCTGTGTCCACCGTGCGTGTGTATATCTGTGTCCAGGAGAAGGTGGGTTTGGAGCACACACACACACACGCGCACACAGACACGCGTGCCCAGAGCTCCGTGTGTGCACAGGCAGGGGTGTGTGTCGATCCGGACGATGGCGAAGTGCGCGGCCCGCTCTCCGGAAAGACAAACAGAGAAGTCAGAGCTGGGGGGAACCTGGGTCTCTGCCCCCCCACCCCCCCGCCGCTCTGTTTTTTAACAGTCTCTGTAACACGAACAGTGACCTCGCAGGCTCGGGGCCCCGCGGGGGGGGGAGCTGGTGGCGGGCGGGGGCGCGCTCCCGTCTCTCTTTTTTGGGGGGCGGGTGAGGCTTTGGGCTTGACGCGGAGGGGAGCGGGAGGGGGAGACAGCAGGCGGGGGGAGGGGGAATTCCCTGAGCTACTTGTTATAACGTTTCTCCAGGAGGTAGCCGGGAAGTTGAAAGCGTCGGTAACCGAAATCAAAACTAACAAGGAAATGATCCGGCCTCTCATCTGGGCCCGGCTCCTGGGGCCATGCGGCTGGCAGCTTCCTCTTTGATTGTGAAAACGCAGTGCCGCCCCAATCAAACGGAAATTTACTGCAACCCAAGGGGGGCGGGGGGAGCCGAGCCCACGGCTGGCGGGGGGGGGCGAGCGCTCGGCGGTCCCCCCACGGCACGGAGCTGTCCCTGGCGCCGAGACAGAGACTCCCGTGAGACGGGTCAGCCCGTCCGTCCCCGTACATGGCCACTGCCTCGCCCCCCTGTACCCCTCCGTACCCCTTCCTCCCTCCGTGCCCCCTCCGTACTCCCTCCTCCCTCCGTACCCCTCCGTACCCCTTCCTCCCTCTGTACCCCCTCCGTACCCCTTCCTCCCTCCGTCCCCCCTCCGTACCCCCTCCGTACCCCTTCCTCCCTCTGTACCCCCTCCGTACCCCCTCCGTGCCCCCCTCTGTACTCCCTCCTCCCTCTGTACCCCCTCCCTACCCCTTCCTCCCTCTGTATCCCCCTCCGTACCCCCTCCGTACCCCTTCCTCCCTCTGTACCTCCCTCTGTACCCCCCTCCGTACGTCCTCCGTACCCTTTCCTCCCTCCGTACCCCCTCTGTACTCCCTCCTCCCTCCGTCCCCCCTCCGTACCCCTTCCTCCCTCTGTACCCCCTCTGTACTCCCTCCTCCCTCTGTACCCCCTCCGTACCCCTTCCTCCCTCTGTACCCCTCCGTACCCCCCTCCGTGCCCCCCTCTGTACTCCCTCCTCCCTCCGTACCCCTCCGTACCCCTTCCTCCCTCTGTACCCCCTCCGTACCCCTTCCTCCCTCTGTACCCCCCTCCGTACCCCCCTCCGTACCCCTTCCCCCCTCTGTACCCCCTCCGTCCCCCCTCCGTACCCCTTCCTCCCTCTGTACCCCCTCCGTACCCCCTCCGTGCCCCCCTCTGTACTCCCTCCTCCCTCTGTACCCCCTCCCTACCCCTTCCTCCCTCTGTATCCCCCTCCGTACCCCCTCCGTACCCCTTCCTCCCTCTGTACCTCCCTCTGTACCCCCCTCCGTACCTCCTCCGTACCCTTTCCTCCCTCCGTACCCCCTCTGTACTCCCTCCTCCCTCCGTCCCCCCTCCGTACCCCTTCCTCCCTCTGTACCCCCTCTGTACTCCCTCCTCCCTCTGTACCCCCTCCGTACCCCTTCCTCCCTCTGTACCCCTCCGTACCCCCCTCCGTGCCCCCCTCTGTACTCCCTCCTCCCTCTGTACCCCCTACGTACCCCTTTCTCTCTCTGTACCCCCTCCGTAACCCCCTCCGGACCCCTTCCTCCCTCTGTACCCCCCTCCGTACCCCCCTCCGTACCCCTTCCTCCCCTCTGTACACCCCCCTCTGTACCCCCCTCTGTATCCCTTCCTCCCTCTGTACCCCTCCGTACCCCCCTCCGTACCCCTTCCTCCCTCTGTACCCCGCTCTGTACCCCCCTCTGCACACACCCCTCCCTCTGTATCCCCTCCATACACCCCCTACCTCCCTCTGTACACCCCCTCTGTACCCCCCTCCTTACCCCTTCCTCCCTCTGTACACCCCCCTCTACCTACCACCTTCTGTACACCACCCTCCCTCCCTACCTCTGTACACCCTCTATCTATCCTCATCCACCCCACCTCGATCTATCTAGCTCTACGCACCCCGGTAACTAGCTCTGTACCCCCATAACCTTCTTTTCCCATCACTGTGTCCTCCAAGGCTCTGTTTCTACTTACCCCCCCACACACACCTTGGTGAGCGTGAGTGCTCGTGCCCGCGTGTGAGACACAACCTGCCTGGTGCTTTCTACGTGTGTGCTTGTTCCTAGTCACCTGCGGACACCAGCGCCGGGCTGTTCTGTACACACCCGGCCTGTGTGAGTGTGTTTGTTGTGTACGTAGCTGAGTGAGGACGCACTGGTGTGTGCCTGGGTGTGGGCTGAGTGTGTAGAGACACGTGTTTATCAAACTACTTACAACATTAGAAATCCACTCTGGGGGTGTGTTTCTGAGAGATGTGCAGACACTATCAGGTGTGCGAGCGTGCACACGCCCCCCCCAGCGGAGAGCTCCCGAACTAGTGTGCGTTGCGGGAGCTCAAGTGAAGTGACTGGAGCAACGACAATTTACACCATGTGTGTGTCCGGTGTGTGTTGGTGTCTGTTGGGGTGTGTGTGTTAGGATGTGTGCGTGTTCGTGTGTTGGGATGTGTGTGCTGGGGGGTGTTGGGATGTATAAGTGTAGGTGTGTGTGTGTTAGGATGTGTGTGTGTTGGTGTGTGTGTGTTGTGTGTTGGTGTCTGTCGGGGTGTGTGTGTCGGGGGTGTGTGTTGGGGTGTGTGTGTGTTGGTGTGTATGTGTGTGTGTGTTAGGATGTGTGTGTTGGGATGTATAAGTGTAGGTGTGTGTGTTAGGATGTGTGTGCTGGGGGTGTTGGGGTGTGTGTGTGTTGGGATGTGTGTGCTGGGGGGTGTTGGGATGTATAAGTGTAGGGGTGTGTGTTGGGATGTGTGTGTGTTGGGATGTGTGTGTTAGGATGTGTATGTGTTGGGGTGTGTGTGTGTGTGTGCTGGGATGTGTGTGTGCTGGGGGGTGTTGGGATGTGTGTGTGTTGGGATGTGTGTGTGTGTGTGTGTGTGCTGGGATGTGTGTGCTGGGGGGTGTTGGGATGTATAAGTGTAGGTGTGTGTGTTGGGATGTGTGTGTGTTGGGGTGTGTGTGTGTGTGTGTGTGTGCTGGGATGTGTGTGCTGGGGGGTGTTGGGATGTGTGTGTGTTGGGATGTGTGTGTTAGGATGTGTGTGTGTGTGCTGGGGGGTGTGTGTGTTGGGGTGTGTGTGTTAGGATGTGTGTGTGTGTGTGCTGGGGGTGTTGGGGTGTGTGTGTGTTGGGATGTGTGTGCTGGGGGGTGTTGGGATGTATAAGTGTAGGTGTGTGTGTTGGGATGTGTGTGTTAGGATGTGTGTGTGCGTGCTGGGGTGTGTGTGTGTTGGGGTGTGTGTGTGTGTGCTGGGGGGTGTTGGGATGTATAAGTGTAGGTGTGTGTGTTAGGATGTGTGTGTGTTGGTGTGTGTGTGTTGTGTGTTGGTGTCTGTCGGGGGGTGTGTGTCGGGGGTGTGTGTTGGGGTGTGTGTGTTAGGATGTGTGTGTGTGTGTTGGGATGTGTGTGCTGGGGGGTGTTGGGGTGTGTGTGCTGGGGGGTGTTGGGATGTATAAGTGTAGGTGTGTGTGTGTGTTGGGATGTGTGTGTGTGTTGGTGTGTGTGTGTGCTGGGGGGTGTTGGGGTGTGTGTGCTGGGGGGTGTTGGGATGTATAAGTGTAGGGGTGTGTGTTGGGATGTGTGTGTGTTGGGATGTGTGTGTTAGGATGTGTGTGTGTTGGGGTGTGTGTGTGTGTGTGCTGGGATGTGTGTGTGCTGGGGGGTGTTGGGATGTGTGTGTGTTGGGGTGTGTGTGCTGGGATGTGTGTGCTGGGGAGTGTTGGGATGTATAAGTGTAGGTGTGTGTGTTGGGATGTGTGTGTGTTGGGGTGTGTGTGTGCTGGGATGTGTGTGCTGGGGGGTGTTGGGATGTGTGTGTGTGTGCTGGGGTGTGTGTGTGTTGGGGTGTGTGTGTTAGGATGTGTGTGTGTGTGCTGGGGGGTGTTGGGATGTATAAGTGTAGGTGTGTGTGTTGGGATGTGTGTGTTAGGATGTGTGTGTGTGTGCTGGGGTGTGTGTGTGTTGGGGTGTGTGTGTGTGTGCTGGGGGGTGTTGGGGTGTGTGTGTGTTGGGATGTGTGTGCTGGGGGATGTTGGGATGTATAAGTGTAGGTGTGTGTGTTGGGGTGTGTGTGTGCTGGGGGGTGTTGGGATGTGTGTGTGTCGGGGGTGTGTGTTGGGGTGTGTGTTAGGATGTGTGTGCTGGGATGTGTGTGCTGGGGAGTGTTGGGATGTATAAGTGTAGGGGGGTGTGTTGGGGTGTGTGTGTGTTGGGGTGTGTGTGTCGGGGGTGTGTGTTGGGGTGTGTGTTAGGATGTGTGTTTTGGGATGTGTGTGTGCTGGGGGGTGTTGGGATGTGTGTGTGTTGGTGTGTATGTGTGTGTGTGTTAGGATGTGTGTGCTGGGATGTGTGTGCTGGGGAGTGTTGGGATGTATAAGTGTAGGGGTGTGTGTTGGGGTGTGTGTGTGTTGGGGTGTGTGTGTCGGGGGTGTGTGTTGGGGTGTGTGTTAGGATGTGTGTGCTGGGATGTGTGTGTGCTGGGGGGTGTTGGGATGTGTGTGTGTTGGTGTGTATGTGTGTGTGTGTTAGGATGTGTGTGCTGGGGAGTGTTGGGATGTATAAGTGTAGGGGGGGGTGTTGGGGTGTGTGTGTGTTGGGGTGTGTGCACGCGGCCCCCTGACCCGCTGGACCTGGGCGTGACCGCCCCCCCCGCCCGGCCCATCCCCACCTCCCGCGGCACCCGAGGGTCGAACAACATTTGTCTTTATTCCCAGTGTCACTTTCTGTCTCCTGCCCAAAGTCACGCAGCGGCCTGGCCACGTTTCCATTCCCCGCTGTAGCGAGTGGGTCTGTCTCTGCCCCCCCCCCCCCAGCTGCAGGGACTGCGGGGGGGGGGAGCAGTTGGAGGAAATACACGCGCTTGTTCAGAGTTAATGAAGACAAAGTAAGTGGCTGCCAGGCCCGGCCGCTTCACACAGCTGCTGAGAGCCTGGGAGAGACGCTCCGAGCCCGGCCAGCCGGGTCCCCAGCGACCCCGACCCAATCCGGGGGGGCGGGGGGCTGGGAAAATAAAGAAAGAGTTGATGGGGATAGATAGAGGGGGTGTCTGGGGATAGATAGATAGAGGGGGTGGATGGGGACAGATAGATGGGGGAGGGTGTGGGGATAGATAGATAGATAGATAGATAGATAGATAGATAGATAGATAGATAGATAGATAGATAGATAGAAGGGGTGTCTGGGGATAGATAGATAGATATATAGATAGATAGATAGATAGATAGAAGGGGGTGTCTGGGGATAGATAGATAGATAGATAGATAGATAGATAGAAGGGGGGTGTCTGGGGATGGATAGGTAGAGGGGGTGTGGAGACAGACGGAGCCATCCAGCGCTGATGGGGACGGGGCGATAGAGGCTGGGGGGGGGGGTGGCAGAGGCGAGGCAGAGGGGCTGGAAGGGGGGAGCGCGGCGGAGCCAGCGGAGGAGGGAACTCGCCTCTCTCTGGCTCGGGGGGCGAAGCCATGGAGAATGCAGCGGCCCCGCCCGGCTGACAGGCGCCCGGCACCTGCGCGGCAGCGGTAATTATCCCCGGCCGCGGTCTGCGCCCCGGGAGGATGGGTGGGGGGGGATGTGTCCTGCCCAGATACAGATAGAAAACTGGGCGGGAAGAGGGGGCAGAATTGGGGTGTATGTTGGGGGTCGGGGTGGAGAGGGGGCAGAATGGGGGTGGCTGGGTATTGGGGGGAGGTTGGGGGTCAGGGTGGAGAAGGGGCAGAATGGGGGTGTCAGGGTTTGGGGGGAGGTTGGGGGTCAGGGTGGAGGAGGGTCCGAGTGTGGGTGTCGGGACATTGGGGAAGGGGTGGAGGAGGGACAGATTTGGGATCTCAGGGTATGTGTGGGGCAGGGGAGAGGTTTGGAGGAAAGGAAATGGGGAAGAGATGAGTTGGGGTATATTGGGCCAGGCAGAGGTGGGGGGGTCTATGGGGGATGCTGGGGTGTGTGTTTGGGTGGTTCTTAATCCTGCCTAAAACTCAACGAAACAGCTAGATATGGAGTGGGGGGATCCAGGAGTGGGGGGTTGGTGGAGGGGAATATGGGGGTGCTGGTACAATGAGGGGTTGGGGTTGGTGGGGGTGCTGAGTATAAGTGGGGGCTTGGGGAGCGAGATTCCTGATTTAAGACACAGAAGATGGCAGGCAGGGGGTGTCTACTGGGGGAAGAAGTTTTGGGGAGAGGGTGATGGGGGAGGAAGTGTCTTTGCTCTAATTAACGAGCTGGGTTAATCTCTGTGGCAATAAAACCCCTGGCCCAGACCCCCCCCCTTCTGTTTGAAGTTTACATTGTAAAATATGGCTGGTGAGCGAAGGGGATTGGGGGGGGGACTGGGGAGTCTGGGGGGACGGGGGCAGCCGGGGGGGCCCAGGAGGGGCTCTCTCCGAGTCGGGGACCTGCTGCGTTTGGTTCTGGTCCCTTGGAAATGATTCACTACTGAGGAGTTGGGGAAATTCATGGCGATCCTTGTTCCTGCCCCCACATGGGAGTAATTGGGGTTCACTTTGGGGCTGCACAGGGGCCAGGGGGGTCCCAGAACCACAAATCCAATGACCCCTGGGATGAAGGGGGCGGGGGTCTTTTAAATCCCCCCCCCGAATGGAAAGGGGTCCCCGCTTTCTGCCCTGTGAGCCGGCCCCTCTGTGGGGTTCGGGGTGGGGGCTCCATGGCCGCGGAAGCAGGAAACTTCCCGGCGAGAGACCAAAGTTCTGAGAGCGCCCCTCACCGGGGCCTCCTGCCTGCCCCTCCCCCCCCCGCGCCTTTCTTTCTTTCTTTCTTTCTTTCTTTCTTTCTTTCTTTCTTTCCCTACCTTACTGATGCCGTCCTTCCCTCGCTGTCTTTTCACGTATCTTCTCGTTTTCTGTTTCACTCCCTTTCTTTTTGTTTCTTACCCATTCTCTCTTTCTCTCCTTTTTCCTCCTTAGCCACCCATTCTCTAGCCCCCTTTCTCTGTCTTTTCACTCTTTTTCTCTTTCCTATTTCTCTGTCTCTCCACCTCGCTCATTCGCTCTCCCCCTCCCCTCCTGCAGGTCTCACCTCTGCCCAGTATGGACTGTAACTGCGTGTCGGATCTACTGCTCACCTCCCCGGTGCCGGCCCTCTGGGCTCCAGGTAAGGACCCTCCTTCCCCTCCCCACCTCCGCCTCCGCCCCTCGCCCGAGCAGGCAGCTGACAGGGACCGGGCCCATCCCGCACCCCCAAACGGCCCCAGGCTCCAAAGAGCGGGGCACTGGACCCAGGAAAGGGGAGACTGGGGGTCCCTCAGCCCCGGGGGCCCAATGCGGGGGGGTCCTCCCCCCAGCTCCCGGAGAGCTTTAAACTCTTCATTTCATCCCTTCAGATGTTCAGCACATAGGGAAAAAATCTCCCACCCCAGCCCGGCCGCCGGGCCCGTTGGGTTGCGGGGTGGCATCGTGTGATGAGAGCCGCATCTGAAAATCTGACTTAGCACTTGGCTGTTGGAGTTTGTGATTCTGTCTGTCCTTCCCCAGACCCCCCTTTACCCCTCCATCCCTCCCCAGACCCCCCTTTACCCCTCCATCCCTCCCCAGACCCCCCCTTTACCCACCCCTCCCTCCCCAGACCCCCCTTTACCCCTCCATCCCTCCCCAGACCCCCCTTTACCACTCCATCCCCAGACACCCCCTTTACCCATCCATCCTGCTCTGTGTGTGTATTGTAGCATGTGAATTGACATGGACACATAGCTGTCATGCCGTCTGTTTGTATGTTTACAGACACACACACACACTCACAAACAGCATGTGTGTTGATAGCTACGTTATAGATGTGTATCCTCGCACTACAGACATTTACACACAGACCGAGAAATACACAGCGAGCTAGAGCCAGCTCTCTACACACACGCACAGACACCCCTGCCCACACACGCACACACATGCACACACACGTACACACACGCACACACGCACGCACACACACGCACACGCACACACACACGCACCCCTGCCCGCACACGTACACACACGCACACACATGCACACGTACACACACGTACACACACCCCTGCCCACACACGTACACACACGCACACACATACACACGTACACACACGCCTGCCCACACACGCACACTTGAGATCACCCACCGGCGCGGCCCGGTCCGGCTGCGGGCTCTGACTCCCCGGGAGACCTAAGCGGGTTTTTGGGAAGACGAATCAGTTTCCAGTTGTTGGTTAAATAACAAAGCGGGCTGGGCCGGCCGGGCCGTGGAGGGGCTGAACCCTGGGGCCCTGGCCGCGACTCTTCAGGGCCCCGTCCCGTAGTGACCTCTCCCAGGACAGTAACACGCCCAGGCAGCCTCGCCCCACGCCTGTGGCCATGACGGCTGGGCTGGCTCGTCCCCGCCGTGACACCCACTCACACCTGGTCCTTACGCAGCGCATCTGCAGAGAGCAGAAGAGGGGCCGGGCCGGGCCGGGCGCCGGGGCGGGGGTCCCGTGGCTGGAGGTTCCAGAGCAGGTTGGACAAAGCTGCCCGGGAGGGTCTGGCCAGTGGCTGGCGCCTTGCCGGACACCTGTCCCCCTTTCGAGAGGCTGAGGTGTCCCGTGCGCCCCCAGATTTCACCTCACTTCGGAAGGACTCGCTGACAAACCCAGACCCAAACCGCCAGGGTCAATACCCGGTTACTGACCCGTGGGAACCTGCCCACTGCGCCCATCGCATTATCCAGTCAATCAACTGGAACGTCCCCGGTGTCCACACGGGTCAGCTGCCCCGCACGGGGCTAGGGGAGCACGTCGCTGGCTGCAGGACAGGGCAGTTTGCGCTGACTCCGCTTGTCATGGTGCAAACCGGGGCAAGTCCCCAGAGGAGATGAGGTCCCTCGGGAGACCCCTGCGCCCCCCAGGGTGTGTCCCCTCGGCTGATTACCCCAGAGCGGCTGGCCCGTCTAGCCTGCCATTGCGCGTGTGTGGATAGACATACAGCGGACACACCTCGATGTGGGCGGTATAGGCATGTGTATCTGGGAAGGTGGGTTCGTGGGGGTGTGTGTGTGATTTACACACGCGCTGTACACCTCTCTCCATGTTACACACAGACGCAAACACACGCAGGTCCTCTCTCACGCACACCCGGGCTGCAGGCGCCGCAGCGCTGAGCCGCCCCGGGGGCGGAGCGGGTCTCTGGGGCTGGGGGCTGCGGGGCAGCCCGGCCCATGGAAGCCGCTGCCTTTCCCCGCCGGACGCCGCTTCGGAGGCGCGGCCCCCGGGCCCCCAGCCTGGCTCATTAGCGGCCAGATTCAGCTTTTCTCTGCAGTCCCGCGGACACCTTGCGCCAGGCCCAGAGCCGGGCCGAGAGAACCCAGCCTAGGAGCTCGCAGCTCGCCCGAGCTCGGACACTCAGGGCCGGGAGAGATTCACCCCCTGAGCCCCGCTGTGGACACTGCCGGGGCGCCGGAAGAATCGCGCTGTCAGCCCAGCCGGCGTCGCTGGAGGGGCGGCTTATGGCCGGGTGGGGCCGGCCCCGGCAGCGTCCACACACCTCTCCGCACAGCTGGGGGCAGGGCCCGGAAACGCAGCGTGAGTGTAATTTACAAACGGGGCATGAACGTGACCCCCAGCCAGGTGACCGGCCTTCTCTTGGGGCTAAATGTCCCAGGCCACAGCGGAGCGCGGAGCCTTGGTGGCCCCGTGAGCCAGCCCCAGAGCCCGGTTAACACGTCCCGGTAATTCCAGAGACCTGGCTAGAGAGGCGAGACTCGTCCTGGCCGGAGAGAGATGCCCCGGCTTGCTCCCCTCCCCCACCTGCTCTCGGACCGACCTGGCCACAGCCGCCCTGCCCGAGCTGGAAATCAAGCCCAGGGCTCGGCCAGCGGGATCGACGGGGCTGGAGGCTGCGGGGAGCCGGGGGTTTCTAAGCCAGGCTAGCTCCGGAAGCAGCGCACCGGTGTAATGATCCTGCTACGTTACCCCCGTATAGCCCAGTGTAACGCCCGGTGTGGATACTGAGAGGGGCTTCTCCAGCTCGGCGGCTGGGGCTTTCGGACCGGCCACGCACGGGCTCTGCTCCGGTGTGAGCGGCCGTGACAGGTGCGAGCCGGCCGCAGACTGGCTGGGGAGGGCGCGCTGCGGAAAGGGGCCGGGGCCGGGGCCGGGGCCGGGGCGGGTCACACCCTGACTTTGAGGCCGTTGAGACAAAAGCCAGGAACATTGTGGGGAAAGTGTCAGACCCGGGACGTCGTGTCCTGTACGGCGCGGCCCTGGGGAGCCTGAGCCGGGTGCTGCGTCCGGTCTGGGCAGCGCTTTAGGGAAGAGCTGGGCAGAGGAGAGCGACAAACCCGGGGGGCGGTTCAGAGCCCCTGAGCCAGGCGGCAGGTTACCCCCCTGGCCTGGCTCGTCCTGCGCGGGGAGAGTGAAGGGAGCTGGGTGAGAAGGGCCGGTTACACCCAGGACGGGGCTCGGGTCTGCTCCACGCTGGGCGCAATCCGCAGCTGGGGCGGTTCCGTTGGACAGTAGGAAAAACCAGCTCCTGAAGGGAGTCACTGGGGGGCTGGAGAGCAGGGGGCCAAACCCCGGCTGGGCTGGGCTGGGCTGGGGTTACTTGGCCTGGCCTCACCGCAGGGGCCGGGTGCTGATGGCTTCTCAAGGCCCCTTCCAGCTCCATAGTTCTGAGTCTGTGACTCCGGCCGAGCTGAAAGCTGCCCCCGGGGAAGGGCCCCCAGCCCCTTTGTCACAGAGCCTCCCAGCACCAGCGCTCAGCCGGGGTCACTCTCGCCCTATGTTACAGCTGGGGAAACCGAGGCACGAGGCCAGGACCTGGTTTGCCTGAGTTCACGGAGCAACCGAGCTGAGAATAGAACCCAGGAGTCCGGGCTTCCAGCCCCGCGCTCTGGGCACTTCGTCAGGCATCCGGGCCAGGGGCCTGCGGGACGGCCTCCTTACAGCCCCGCAACTCGAGTGCCGAGCCATGAGCCCCACGAGCGACTGACCCACCCGGCCCCTCTGGAGTCACTCAGAGCCCTGGGGGAGGGGCGCACTGAGAGGGAGCCAGGAGCCGTGTAAGGTACCCGCGGGGCCCACCCAGGGGCCCAGGTACCCCGGGGGTACGCAGGGCTCTTCCCGGGGTACGTCAGCTCAGCACGAGGGTTGCCGAGTTTTACAACAGGCTACAAGACAAGCCCTAGCCGGGTCCGCGCAAAGCTCTGCGCGCCCTGCCCGGCCGGCGTCTGCCAAGCGCGTCACTTCGGCATTCCAGGGGCCCCGGGAGCAAGGGGCGGCCGGCCAGTGCCCGCGTGCGGTGACACCCCTGTAAGTCTGTAAGCGAGCAAAGTGTTTCAGTGAGGCGAAACCTGGGGGGGCGCAAGGCAAATCTGCCTCCCGCCGGGGGGACAGGGGTCTGGAGAGTCTGAGAGCCCCTGGCTGCTAGAGACAATTGTCTCGTGTGGGTAACAGACAACGGGGCGAGGGGGGGGGGTAGAAGCTAGTGTGATTAAATCCTCTCTCTCTCACACACACACAAATTGTACCCACAATTTTCACAGAGAGTTTGGCAAATTGGAGCGTGATAGTGACACGCGCTCTGCGTGTTCTTCCTACGGGCAAACACAACTCACCAAACCAACCGGGGACCCCGCTGGGCAGCAGCTCGGGCTCGGTCCGGAGCTACGTGGCTCCATACAAGGGTGTGTCTGTATATCCGTGTAATGGGGGGGGTCCCTAAGGACTCTCTCTGTCTCTCTCTCTCTCTCACACACACACACACACACACGCAAGCAGGCCAGGAAGGCTTCAGAGCTGTCTGGTGAATTATGATGATTTTGTGTATTTATTTCTGTGGACAGACCAGGAAGTTTCGGGGCCACACTTCTCCCCACTGGCAACACCGGGGGGCTAGAAGGTGTGAAAGGGTCCGACCGTCCCACGCTGAGTGGAACCAACCCGCCGCCTCGCCCTGTCGGCCCCGGTAGCTCGGGCAGGGGAGCGGAGACCGGAAGCTTCGGGTCCCGGCAGCGCGCTGGGCGCTGAGCCCCCGGGACGTTCCGTGGACCCAGCCGGGCTTTGGTTCCGTTCCTTGGGTCATGAAAATATTTGTGATTTTGTCTCAGTTTGGAAAAGGAACATTTTTCAAACCATCTGCAAAATTCGCATGGGATAGGAACCGCCCCAGTCAGACACGCAGGGACACACACACGCAGGGACACACGCGCAGGGACACACACGCAGGGGGACACACACGCAGGGACACTATTGCGCTACACACACACACACACATCTCTACATTGCTACACACACAGGCACACGTGTACTGTCTCTCCATTCACACGCCTGGGGCGGCCAGGCGCTGGGAATGGGCGCAGGGGGTGGGTCACTGGATGGTTCCCGATTCGGTTCATTCCCTCTGGGGCACCCGGCACTGGCCGCAGACAGGACCCTGGTCTGGACGGACCCTGGCCCTGCCCCAGGCCGGGATCCCTCCTCAGACACCCGCGGCCTTGTGTGCACCTGTCCGCCTTTCACACCCACGGCTCAGCCCCTCCAGCGGGGGGCAGCAGGGACCCCCACGCCGAACTCTGCCAAGGGGCTGGAAGACACTCGCTTCCCCGCCCTGCCCGGGCCGGAGTCCCGCGGTGTCTCTAGCCAGCCCAGGGGCCCAGGAGTCCGTGGGGGTGGGGCTCGCCGCGACGTCAGCCCTTCTCGGCTTTTTTTGCTCTAACCCTGGGACCTCGGACCCGCCCGCCCCCCCCAGGCCAGGACCCCCCCTAGGGGGAAACTTCCCCCGCCATCCCCGGGGCCTGGAGCCAAACGGGTTCCGAACATCGCGGAGGGAGCGCGCAGGGGGGGCGCGGAACAGGCTATTGCTGGGGTGGGGGGTGGGGCGGCTCTGGCTGGAATCAGCAGCTGGGCCGCCTCGGCCCCTCCCCCCGCCAAATCTGGTCCCGAGGAGCTGGGCTCGGGGAGCTGTGGGCTGGGGACCTCCGGCGCTCGTGCGCCAGGCTGGCGGGGGAAATCCGGCCCCCCTCCTGTGCGCAGGGGTGGGAAGCGGGGACCCGGCTGGTCTCCATGGCCCCAGGACCGGGCAAACCCTCTGCTGCCCCGAGCGCCCGGGTGGGGCTGCCCCTCCCCCGGCGCCCAGCTGGGGGGACCCGTCTCTGCCCCGGGCGCCCTGCGCCACGTCTCCAAACCAAGGCTATCCAAGGGCGCGTTCCGGGCGCTGACGGGTCCGCTTGCCCCGCAGGGTTCGCCTTCCCCGACTGGGCCTACAAGCCCGAGTCCAGCCCCGGCTCGCGGCAGATCCAGCTGTGGCATTTCATCCTGGAGCTGCTGCAGAAGGAGGAGTACCACGACGTGATCGCCTGGCAGGGCGACTACGGCGAGTTCGTGATCAAGGACCCCGACGAGGTGGCGCGGCTGTGGGGCGTCCGCAAGTGCAAGCCCCACATGAACTACGACAAGCTGAGCCGGGCGCTGAGGTGAGGGGCTGGGGGGGGATCCCCGGGGCAGCCCCCCAGAGCACAGAGCCAGACGCACAAGAGACGGTGCAGGCTCAGCTCAGCACCCCCACTCCTGGGGCACTGGGGCCAGCCCTGCCTGCGGAGCGCGCCCCCTCCTGAGTCTCCCCACCCCAGCCCCCCCGAGCCACAGTTCCCAGCTAGCGAAGGGGGGGTTGGCGGGACTCCTGGGTTCTTTTCTCAGCCACGGGAGACCAGGCTGAGGCATTCGTCTGGGCCGTGCCTCAGCTTCCCCACACGTAAAATGAGCGGGGGAGGGGAGGGGTTATTTGAAGCCCCCCATGGTTTGGGGCGTGGAGTCAGCAGGACGGTGGGCGGGGTGGGGGGGTAGCGATGAGTCCAGCCCTGCACCCTCCCCCCCCACCAGAGACCTGATGGCGCGTTGATTCACTTCGGCCGGCCGGGCTCCCTGAGACTCCGCCTCCCTTATAAATATTCATGAGCAGCTAAATGCTACTGGGGGCCTCGGACCCGCCCCCTGGCTGGGAAATAACCTCCGCCGAGGCCCGGCTCAGCAGGGGAGGGGGGTCGGCGGGGGGCTGTCCCCGGCGCTGGCCCAGGGCCCCTGGGAACCAGGAGCTCCCCCCGTCCAGGTCAGTGGCTCCTGGGGGGACGCGCGGCCCTGACCCCCCCGCCCTGACCCCCCCAGGTACTATTACAACAAGCGGATCCTGCACAAGACGAAGGGGAAACGCTTCACCTACAAGTTCAACTTCAACAAGGTGGTGCTGGTGAATTACCCGCTGCTGGAGCTGGGCAGCGCGCCCCTGCTGCTGGCCCCCTGCCCCGGGGGGGCGCACGGCCCCGACTGCCCGCCCCTCACGCCCGAGGTACGAGCGGGGGGCTGCTCGCCGGTGGGGGGCAGGGAGATGGGAGGGGCACGTTGGTGGGGGCGGGCAGGGAGGTGTCCAGGCCTCACGCCCTCTTTCTGCCCCCACCCCAGACCCTTCAGTCCCTCTTCTCCAGCCCCCGCCTGGGGGGGCCCCCCGGACGCAGCCCCCTCTTCGAGCGCCAGGCCGAGAGCGAGAAGCTGCGACTGGACTCGGCCCTCCCCTTCCTGGGCTCAGGTGAGAGCCGGGGCCGCGGGGCGGGGAGGGGGCCCCTCAGCTGGGGGACAGAGGAAATGGGGGGGCATAGAGCCCCCATCTGCCCCGGCTGCTCAGACGCAGGGGTATGAGTTTGTCGGGGCTCAGCTCAGTTGCCCCCCTCACAGTCGCTCCCGCAGGCAGGCCCCAGGCTGGGCGGGCCACGAGCGGCTGAGCCCCCCCTTCCTCCCCATGGGGTTCATGGGAGGGCTGGCTGCTACCCCTGCACGTGGGGGTGGGGGATGTCACACAGTGAAGAGCCTGAGTCAGCCATAGGTGAGGACAGAACCCAGGAGTCCTGGCTCCCAGCCCCTCCCCCGTAACCCTTGGACCCCATTCCCCTCGCAATGTCTTAGCCAGGGAGAGAACCCAGGAGTCCTGGCTCCCGTTGGTGCAGAGGGGGGAGGGGAAGCTGGGGTGGCGGGTTTGGATACTGGAGGCGGGGGGGGGGGCTGATTTTTCCTCCTCCCGTCTGAGGTGGGGGCTGGTCACTCATGTCTCCCCTTCTCTTCCCCCAGGTGTCTCCGGCTATTCGAAGCCCCCCTTGCTGGCCCCCTACGGCAGGACGTCCCCCTTCCCCGAGTACCCCTGGAATTTTAACCCCTACCTCTCCGGCGCCTTCCCCCTCAGCAGCTCCAAGCTCCCCGCCTCCCTCTACTCCCCCCATTTCTACCCCAACCCTCTGGCCCAGCTCCCGGCCCCCGTCTCCCTGCTGGCGGGGGAGGGGGCCGAGAGGGGGGCCCTGGGCCCAGCGACCGTGCCACGCCTTTGCCTGCCCCCCCACGGTGCCGCCCTGCCCCTGAGGGGCGAGGGCCACGGGCCGGTGGGGCGGGAGAGGGAGGCGCTGGGGGACCGGGGGTCGAGCCCTCCAGGGGGCCCCAAGGAGGATCCAGGCTCCGACTCGGAGCTGGAGATCACGGATCTGAGCGAATGCAGCTCGGAGAACGAGTCCAGCCCTGAGAGCTTGGAGCTCAAACTGGGGGCGCTGGAGGGGGGCCCGGGGGCTGCTGGGGGCCCAGCCGAGGAAGGGAAGAGCCCGGCGGGGACCTGAGCACCGAACCCCGGCTAGGGGCAGCTGCAGCCAGAGCCCCCTGGGTTGCACCAGCGAGGCCTGGCTCTATTTTTATAGGAAAGTTTTATTCACAGAATGTCCCGGATCTGACCCAAAACGGGCCCTGATCCGCCCAACCCAGAACCCCCCATGGAGTCTTGGACACCCCCCAGCACCCCTCGCCCCTCCCCCCATCCACGGTGGGTACTTGGGGGGTGGCACCAAGCCCCCCAGCCCTGCCGGTGCCCCTCACTCCTGACTCGCAGCCCCCTGCTAGCCCAGCTCTGCCGGTGCCCCTCACTCCCGACTCGCAGCCCCCTGCTAGCCCAGCTCTGCCGGTGCCCCTCACTCCCGACTCGCAGCCCCCTGCTAGCCCAGCTCTGCCGGTGCCCCTCACTCCCGACTCGCAGCCCCCTGCTAGCCCAGCCCTGGGACTGATCTGCCCTAGGCTGCTGGACATGCCATGTGGCAAAGCCAGTTTGGCTGTGGGCAACTCAGCCTGTGCCCAGAGCCGGGGAGAGAACCCAGGAGTCCTGGCTCCCCGTCTGCGGCGGGGAGGGGCTCTTCAGTCCTTATGGTTCTCCAGGGGAACAGATCAGGGCATCAAAGTCTTTAACGTTTCCTGCCCTTCTCCGGACGCTCAAAGTGCAATATTGTCTGTGCCCCCTTCAGTGTGAAACCCCCCCCCCCCCCCCCCCGTCTGGGCCGGGTCCCGCCCCTGCCCGTGCTTGTGCGTCTTTGTGTTCAGCCCCCCGGGTGAAATGAGATGAGATTTTAACCTGTAATTCCCCCTTTTTTGTAAATATTAATTTATGGAGTGTAAAAAAACCACCCAACCCGGCAGATTTCTGGGGCCGGCGATCAGCTGCCGCCCCGCAAGCAATAAACTCACCCCCGGGGCATGCGGGGACCGGCCGCTGCGCTGGGGGGAGAAGCCGGAGGAGGACCCCTGTTTTCTGTCCGCCGCAAAGAGACGCGAACTCGAGGCACCGGGCTGGAGCGCGAAACATTTATACACAGACCTGAGCTGGGCATGGAACCCAGGAGTCCTGGCCCCCAGCCCCCCCGCTCTAACTCACTACACAGCAGTGCCAATCTCCACCGGTGGCGGACGAGCTGGCTGGGGGGGGGAGGGGAGGGGAGGGGAGTGGGACACGGGTCAAGGGGGCGCACACGGACCGAGAGACACTCGGAGCCCTGAAGCAAGAACGGGTTTTATTTGATATCTTTACAGTTTATTTGGTTCAATGACCACCCCCCCCGTACCTTAGCACCCCCCACAAAGTTATACTCAGAAGAGCCAGCTGGGGTGGGCATAGTGCCCCCCACCCCCACTTCTCCCTTCCCAGATTCCATGACTCCACCATCCGTCATACCCACAAACAGCTCTCCCTTGGGGGGGGGGGGGAATTCAGCCTTTGGCTCCCGGGGGAGGGCACATTTAAATCCAGATCTCCCCCCTCCATGTCACCCCCCCCAAACACCTTGTTAAAAAGCAGAATTGTAAACATTCTGAAAATGTTTTTTTTAAAAAAGCCAAAAAACCTCACTGAAAGCTGGGGGGCAGGCAGAGAATGGGGGGACAGAGAACTGGGGGGTGTGGCACGCAGAGAACGGGGGGGCATGGAGGAGTCTATGTGGGGACACCTCTCCCCCCAGAAATTCTCGGGGGAATTTCTACCCGCTTTTTAAAAGCAATGGAAGCCCCTGGAAAAAGCCCTATCTGGGGAGGACCCGTATGGTACAAGGGAATTAGGGGGCTCATCCCCCATCCCACCTGCCCCCCCTTTTTTTTGGTTCCAATGATTCTGTGCCAGCCCAGCTGCCATGTTGGCACAAACCAACCGCTGTGCCCCCCCCCCAGGTTCTGGGGTCCCCCCCCCATAAATCATATATATAAAAATATCCCAGCAAAAGTAAAAAATAGCTCTCTCTATAAAAGCAGCTCTCGGGGGTTGGCCCCTAAGGCACATGGCAGGGGATGGGGGGCAGTGGAATGTAACCCCCCCCCCCGGAAATACTCATCTCAGGGGGCGGGAAAAACCTTGCAGCCGCAGCGCCGCCCGCTGGCTGACCCCGCAAACTGCACTGGCCAGGCTCAGCAGCCCGGGGGCAGAGAACGGGACTGGGGCCGTTCCCCTCTGGGGGCCACTGGCCCCGGTCCGGCCCAGGGCAGGGACTGGCTGGCTTGGGAGGTGGGACATGGGGCTTATGGACAGATTGGGGATGGAGGGGGACATGAGTTTGCTGGAGGGAATTGGGGGTGAACCCCCCACGAGGGTGGCTGGCAGGGGAGGGGTGTCTCATCCCGGGGGGAGCCAGACTGGGATTTCAGAGCGGAGCAATTTGGGGCTAGGCCTGTGGGTGAGTCAGAGCCACCCAATATCCCCCCTCATCCCCCCCAGGATCCCATCTCTATGTGATCGCCACAGCACCTCCCATGGAATATATGGACCCAACTCCCTCCAGCATACGTCCCCGCCCAGCAACCCCCCTGCAGGAGACCCCGGCTGGGAGGGCAAAGACCGCCCGGCCTCTTCCTCCGTGGCGAGGGTCTGGAGAGAGAAAACAGCAGGGAGCAGGGTTAGAACCCCAAAGTCAATGCAGAGCCCCGGGGCCAGGCCTGAGGGCTGAGCAGAGCCCCCCGCGGGGCCCCCTGGCCCACACCCCCTACGGGCCTCCCAGCACTGGGCCCAAGGGCTGGGGAGAGCCCCCCGCAGGGCCCCCTGGCCCACACCCCCTACGGGCCTCCCAGCGCTGGGCCCAAGGGCTGGGGAGAGCCCCCCGTGGGGCCCCCTGGCCCACACCCCCTACGGGCCTCCCAGCGCTGGGCCTCAGGGCTGGGGAGAGCCCCCCGCGGGGCCCCCTGCCTCACCTGTGGCAGCGGCTGCCCCTCATGTGAAGCGGGGTGAGGGGGGGCAGCTGCATTTGGCCAGGAGCTGCTGCAGCTGGGAATAGTCGTCTTCCATGTCCTGGGGGGCCGGGGGGAGCATGACTCAGGGGTGAAACGAAGAGTGGAGACATCCCTGCAGCCCCCCCCCACTGACCCCCCCAGCCCCATCTCCCCTCATCCCTCCCCCACTGACCCCTGCAGCCCCATCTCCCCTCAAACCGCCCCACTGACCCCCAGCCCCCCATCTCCCCGACACTGACCACCCAGCCCCCATCTCCCCTCAACCCTCCCCCACTGACCCCCAGCCCCCATCTCCCCTCAAACCGCCCTACTGACCCCCAGCCCCCCATCTCCCCGACACTGACCACCCAGCCCCCATCTCCCCTCAACCCTCCCCCACTGACCCCCAGCCCCCATCTCCCCTCAAACCGCCCCATTGACCCCCAGCCCCCATCTCCCCCAGCACTGACCCCCCAGCCCCCCTGGTTCCCCTCAGCTCGCCCCCCCCCCATACCTTCAGCCTGCGGACAACCTCCTCCAGGTGCTGGCAGCTGCGCCGCACGTCCTCCGACTGCTGGGGCGTCAGCACAAGGGGGGAGCCGGGCCCCGCCCCGTCCGGGCGCCGCGACCCCCAATCCAGTGAGTCGGGGCCATTCGGGGCCCCCCCTGCGGGAGACCAACGGAGTCAGGTCAGTCCGGCTTTCCCAGCATGCCCCTCTCCTCCATTTCCCACCAGCCCCGGCTCCCATTGCCCGCTGTGACGAAGCGGGACTGTTCTTAATGGTTCCTCTGAATGGTGTGGGGGTGCCTCAGTTTCCCCTATGCAGTTCTTAAGTCTCTAGGGGGTGGGGTAAGGGTGTACGATCATTGCAGAGCCCTAGAGGGTAGGTGCGTGCAGGGGTCTGGACACAGAGAATGGCCGACACCCTGTTTCCTGGCCACTGATGGCCTGGGCCCTTCCCCCCTGCAAGGTGAGAGCTAAAGGGTTGGAGAACAAAGGAATCAGGTGACCTCCTGGCCCGGAAAGGGACAAAGCCCAGAGGAGGGGGGGCTGGAGGGAGTTTCAGTTTGGGGCTGGCTGGGACATGGAGTGAAGTGCAGACGTGGTTCTCTGGCTCACTGCCCCCCAAAATGGACCCAGCTGAGGGGTCCTGTTCTCTGCACCTACAAGCTCTGTGTTAGACCATGTTCCTGTCGTCTAATAAACCTTCTGTTTTACTGGCTGGCTGAGAGCCACGTCTGACTGCGGAGTTGGGGGGCAGGACCCTCTGGACCCTGCCTGGGCGGACTCGCTGTGGGAAGCGCATGGAGGGGCAGAGGATGCTGAATGCTCCGAGGTCAGACCCAGGAAGGTGGAGCCGGGGGAGCTGTGTGTCCTGCAGACAGGCTGCTCCCCGAGAGGAGACTCCCCCAGAGTCCTGCCTGGCTTCATGGGGAGCAGGTCCAGAGCATCGCCCGGGGATGCCATGACATCCCCCATTTCCCAGCATGCCCCTCTCCTCCCCCATTTCCCACCAGCCCCTGCTCCCATCGCCCCCTCCCTCCATTTCCCAGCATCCTGTTCTCATACCTGGCGCCCCCCCCTCGCTCTCGGCACCATCACCCGCGTCCCGTTCCTTGTCCTCGTCTCTGGCGCCCCTGTTCTCCGGCGCCTGGTGCCAGCCGTCCTCGGGGGAGCCGGGGTCCCCATCTTCCAGCAGGGGGGACCCCCCGACCAGCAGCCTCTTCAGCTCAGAAACTGGGGGGGGGAGGGTCAGATGGGGGGATTCCCTCCAGAGGTCCCACCCAGGCCCCCCGACCCAACAGGATCCAGCCCAACTTAGGGGTCAGACCCTAGCCCCAGGGGTCAGGCAGCTCATCCCAACCCCCCCCGCAGGGAGTGGGACAGAGGGGTCAGCAGGGGGACAGGTTGGGGGGTCTCACCTCTCTCCAGCGCGGCGGCTGCCAGCCCCCCCTCCCCTGCTGCCCGGGGCTTGTGCAGAGCCAGCAGCTCCGCCAGGATCCGCTCTGAGTCCTTCTCCGGCTTCTCCGGGCCGCGCTCCTCGAACTCCATCCCCTCCAGCGCCCCCTCCTTCTCCCGCTCTGGGGGGCAGGGAACAGTCAGCCCCCCCTCGGCGCCACCACGCCACCCTGGAGTCCTGACCCCCCCTCGGAGCCACCACAGAACCCCGGAGTCCTGACCCCCCCTCGGAGCCACCACAGAACCCCGGAGTCCTGATCCCCACCACCACATAGCTGTCCCATCTCCCCACCAGCCCAGGTACCCCTTGGCCCCACAAGCCCCCTGGCTCCCCGCCTTGGCCAGGGGTGTGTGTGGGGGGCACATGATGGCTTCCCCCCAGGCCAGGGGCAATGGGTGCTGCAGACTATCCCGCCCCCCCTCAGCCCCCCGCTCACCGTCCGAATGCAGCGTCTCCTTGGGAGAGTTCCCGTTCTCCGAGCTGCTCAGCAGCCGCTCCCGGTCACTGCAGGGGGGCGGGGGGGGGGCGTGTCAGCAAAGAAAGGAAGAATAGCCAGCCCCCCCCCAAAAACCCCCACATCCCATCCCCCAACACCCTCCAGAGTTAGGGGTGAGCTCCAAAGTCCGGCCGCATCCTGTCCTGCCTCCGTAACTCCCCATATAACCGCCCCCTGCCCCACCCCAGAGCCAGCCGCATCCCAGCGCTGGGTGAGGGGCCCCGTATAACCGACTCCAGTGCCCCACCCCAGAGCCAGCCGCATCCCATTGCCGGCCCCCAGCCCCGCCCCAGAGGGGCCGCGCTCCAGCCCCACACGCCCGCTGCGCTCACTAGCTGGGGCTGTGCGGGGCCGACAGACTCGGGGCAGCACGACGCGATTTCTGGCGATTGGACCCCGGCAGCTTCAGAGACCCGGCCGTCTCACTGATCAGGTCGCACCAGCTAGGGACCGGAGAGGGGAGAAACTCAGCTGGGGCCCCTCACTCCCGACCCGCAGCCCCTGCCAGCCCGGCCCTGGACCCCCCCCAGCCCTGCCGGTGCCCCTCACTCCCGACTCACAGCCCCCTGCCAGCCCGGCCCAGGTCCCCGCCAGCCCTGCCGGAGCCCCTCACTCCCGACCCGCAGCCCCTGCCAGCCCGGCCCAGGTCCCCCCCACCCCCGACCCACAGCCCCCTGCCAGCCCGGCCCAGGTCCCCGCCAGCCCTGCCGGTGCCCCTCACTCCCGACCCACAGCCCCTGCCAGCCCGGCCCTGGACCCCCCCCAGCCCTGCCGGTGCCCCTCACTCCCGACCCACAGCCCCTGCCAGCCCGGCCCTGGACCCCCCCCAGCCCTGCCGGTGCCCCTCACTCCCGACTCACAGCCCCCTGCCAGCCCGGCCCAGGTCCCCCCCACCCCAGTGCCCCTCACTCCCGACCCACAGCCCCCTGCCAGCCCGGCCCAGGTCCCCGCCAGCCCTGCCGGTGCCCCTCACTCCCGACCCACAGCCCCTGCCAGCCCGGCCCTGGACCCCCCCCAGCCCTGCCGGTGCCCCTCACTCCCGACCCACAGCCCCTGCCAGCCCGGCCCTGGACCCCCCCCAGCCCTGCCGGTGCCCCTCACTCCCGAACCGCAGCCCCTGCCAGCCCGGCCCAGGTCCCCCCCAGCCCTGCCGGTGCCCCTCACTCCCGACCCGCAGCCCCTGCCAGCCCGGCCCAGGTCCCCCCCACCCCAGTGCCCCTCACTCCCGACTCACAGCCCCCTGCCAGCCCGGCCCAGGTCCCCCCCAGCCCCGCCAGTGCCCCTCACTCCCGCCCCACAGCCCCTGCCAGCCTGGCCCAGGTTCCCCCCCAGCCCCGCCGGTGCCCCTCACTCCCACCCCGCAGCCCCGCCCCCAGGTCTCACTTCTTTCTCTCCGACACTGTCTGGGCCACCAGCTCGTAGATTTGGGCTCCGTTCTCCCAGCTGAAGATGACGTAAAAGGCCTTGCGGTCTGGCGGGGGAGGGGCCAATCAGAGGGGGGCTCCCCAGTGCCCCCCCCAGGTTCACAGACCCCTCCCGTCCCTGTTAGCCCCCCTCCCTCCCAGGCTCCACCCAGTGCCCCCCCCACCCCACCTGCTCAGGCTGCCTGCGGGGTGGGAGGCACTGGACATCCCAGAATGCCCTGGGGCAGCCCCCCGCCTCCGGAGCGATTGGCTCCAGCTCAGCAAGGGCCCCCCCCACACACACAGCTGGGGCATCACAGTAGGGGGGCAGGGAGCCTCCAGGCTGCCCCCCAGTGCCCCCCCGAATGCTGCAGGCTGCCCCCCCAGAGACCCCCCAACCTCCTAGGCTGCCCCCCAGAGCCCCCCCGCTGCCCCCCCAACCCGCCCCGGCCGCTGACCTGTGGCCACGTCGCGGGTCATGGCGGAGCTGAGTTTGATGATGGGGCTCAGCACCTGGCGGGGCTCGGGCATGGGGCCGGGGGGGCGGCTGTGGCAGCGAAGAACCAGCCGCTCCTCCTGCCGCTGCAGCAGCACCAGGATGTCGTCCAGGAGCAGCACGTGCACGTCTAGGGGGGGTAGGGGGGCCTCAGTGGGGGAGACGCTTCCCAGCCCCCGGGGCCCCCCAATCCACCTCCCAAACCCCGCACCCCTCCCAGCCCCATGTGCCTCCTGCTCCCAGTGTACTCAGACCCCCGGCCCCCCCAGTCCCGCCCCTCACGGCCCCCCAGCCCCCCCAGCTGCGCGCCCCGCACTTCCCTGCCCCCCCGACCCCCATCACTCACCCACAGCCTTGTCCTTACTGACGCGCCAGGTCAGGTCCCCCTCGTGCACCAGGTTCCGCTTGGTGATGTCCGTGTTCTGGGGGCGGTGGCAGTTAGATGGGAACAGACCCCCCGATCCCACAGCCAGCCCCCACCTCCTCGTGCTGCCCGCCCCCACAGCCAGTTCCCCCCACCCCAATGCCCCCCCGGGCGAGGCCCCACCTTGAACTCGCTGAGCAGCGGGTCCGTGCTCTGCTTGAGGCTGGAGAGATCCAGGCGCTTCTGATAGTCCTTCAGCTTCTGCAGGGGGCAGAGGGGGGTTAAGGCCGGCCGGGCAGACAGGGTCGGGGGGCGTTAAGGCCGGCCGGGGACGTGGAGGGCGTTAAGGCCGGCCGGGGACGTGGAGGGCGTTAAGGCCGGCCGGGGACGTGGAGGCCATGGACAGACAGACGGCGGGAGCGGCTCACCATGAGGTTTTCCATTTCCCGCACCTCCTGGTTGACGTGGTTGAGGATCTGCCGACAGCACTCGGCCGCCCGCTGCACCTTTCCCCGCTCCTTCTCCTCCTCTGGAGGGACAGGGTGGGTCAGTCAGTGGCCCCAGCCCGCCGCCCCCAGCCCGCCGCCTCTTCCTCTCCCCAGCTCTCCCCACCCTATGGCACCTCCTGCCCCATCTCTTCTCCCCGCCCCGGCCCCTCACCCGTGTACTTGGCGATGTTCTCCAGCAGCAGCGGGTACTTGGTGAGTCGCTGCATCTCGATGGGGATAATGTCCTTCAGCTGCAGCCGCCGGCACCGGGCCTGGCTCTCCGCCTCCTGCGGGGACAGGCCGCTGGGATGGGGAGGCTGGGGGGGCAGGCCAGGGGCGTGCAGGGCCGGGGAGCCGGGGGCGGGAGTGTGACAAAGTGGGGATTTTCCCTTGTTATGTTGTTGTGAGCCTAAGGGAGTCCGACTGTTTTGCATGAAGGCGGTGTGCGCCTCAGTTTCCCTGTGTATTGCACCAATGTCTGGGTGGTGGGAATAAGGGGCTGTGACCTTTGTGGGGGCTGCTCCAGCTGCCTGCAGGGATGCTGTGGCCGCCCCTTCCCCACCTGAGACCCAGGAGGGGGATGCGACCAGGTGACTCTGGCCCGGGAAGCGAGACAAAGGCCGGAGGAGGAGCAACCAGCCGGGCAGGGGCCAGGCAGCTGCAAGCGAGTTGGTCTCGGCTGGCTTGGGGCGCAGGGAGAGGACCAGAGCCCTGGCTCTGGGCTCCCCTCCCCTCAAGGTGACTGGCTGAAGGTCACTGATTTCTGTGCTAACAAGCTCTGCCCTACGCTGTGTTCCTGTCGACTAATAAACCGTCTGGTTTCCCGGCTGGCTGAGAGTCCCGTCTGACTGCGGAGTTGGGGGGCAGGACCCTCTGGCCCCACCAGGACCCCGCCTGGGCGGACTCGCTGTGGGAAGCACAGGGAGGGGCAGAGGAGGCTGAAGGCTCCGAGGTCAGACCCAGGAAGGTGGAGCCGGGGGAGCTGTGTGTCCTGCAGACAGGCTGCTCCCCGAGAGGAGACTCCCGCAGAGTCCTGCCTGGCTTCATGGGGAGCAGGTCCCGAGCATCACCTGGGGACCCCAGGACAGGGAGCGGGGGAGGCTGGGGGGCCCGGTACCTGGATGAACTGGCTGAAGCGTGTCTCTTTGCGCTGCTTGGCCTTGAGCTGCTCCAGCGCGAAGGATTGCCGGCTGCAGAACCGGGCCGAGAGCTTCTGGAACCAGCCGCCCTCGGTGCCGTCAAACTGGGGGGGCGGAGGGGGGAGCGTTCACCTGCCTGCGGCTCTGTCCCCCCCACAGCCCCGGCCCCCCGCCTGCCCCCATCCCAGGGTCCCTGCACTCCCCCACCCCCCGTCCCTGGGCTCCCCGCCCCCACCCGTTCTGGGGCCTCCCGTCCAGCGTCCACCCTAGCCCCCCACCCCTTGGACTCCCCCCCCCGCTTACTAGCCCCCCTGTACCCGGGCCAGCAGCACATCCCCAATCTCGGCAATGATGCAGTCACTCTCGTCCCGAAGCTTCTTCAGGTTCTCGAGGAACTTGGCTGGAGGGGAGCAGTCAAAGCCAGTCAGCGCCCCCCAGCCCATGCTCCCTGCCCCCTCCCCTGGCCATGTGTGACGAAGTGGGGAAATTTCTTGTTTTTCCTTGTTTCCTATGGGGGATTTTCTTGGTTTTCCTATGGGTTGTATGCAGAGAGGGTGGGACTCAGTTTCCCTGGGTGCTGCGGGTTTAACGAGGGGAGGGGAGAGGGAGTTTGTGGGGACACAGGGCCAGCAAGGAAACTTGGGGCCCCGGCCAACGGCCTGGAGAATGGAGACCCCAGCGACTGGGGACTGGGAGGGCCAGCTCGGGAGTCGCAGCCGGGTCTGGCCAGTGGGAGGACATGGGGCTGCGGGGACCCCGGTGACCTGACCAGCCGGGTCCAGCCAGAGGGGCCAGAGGACAGAAGAGGGGAGAGGCCCCCCCCCCGCGACCCTGTTTACGACCCTGTTTACCGGGAGAGGAGACAATGGACAGAGGGGGGGCTTGGGGCCGGTGATAGCAGATGCCCAGCGGGGAAGCAGGGGGGCTCGGGGCTGGAGGGAGGGGGCAGCCAGAGCCCCCCTGGATGCAGGGGAGACTGGGCTGGGCTGGGGGAGGCCAGGCCTGAGGCCGGAGAGTTTCCTGTGCTGGGTTCAGACGCTCAATAAACCCCCCTGTGTTACCCCGGCTGAGAGTCGCCCCCCGGGCTAGAGAACGGGCCGGGGGGGGCAGCAGTCCCCCTGGGAGTGGAGGCCCCGGGGGTCCGGAGCGAGGGGTCTCCCTGAGGGGCCCATGGCAGAGACAGGCGGGCTGAGGCTCCGAGAGGTGCGGCCCCAGGAGGTGGAGGGGCTGGACCCCCCGGAGAGAGTGGCCCCCCGAGAAGGGCTGTCGCACTGAAGGGGGCTCCCCCCAGGGACCGCACGGGGCCAAGAGTGGGCACGACCTGGGAGTCTGTGACCCCCGCCCTTCCCCCCAGCGCCCCTGCCTGTGACCCCCAGCCCCTTTGTACATGTCCCCCCAAAGCCCCCCCCCCACTCACTGTGTTCGTCCGTCATTTCCTCCAGGCTGGGGAAGATGTTGGTCAGTTCGGCCTCCAGGAAGAAACCTTCGCTGAGCAGCGGCTGGTAGAAAAGCTCCAGCAGGACCCGCAGCATCCGCACGTGGGCGTGTTCGGTGAGGAACAGCTCTGGGGGGGCAGGGCGGGGTCAGGGGCCTCTCATTCTCCTCCCCTGAGGGAGGCGTTGGAGGTTTGGGGCAGACTTGGGGGGTTGTGGGGGTCTCCGCCCCACCTACCACTGGTGGTGGTCTGGGGGGGTTGTGGGAAGCTGGGCGGTTGTTGGGGGTCTGTGTGGGGAAGCTGGGGGGCCATGGGCGGTAGTTGGGGGACAGGAGCAGAAGTTGGGGGGCAGGGGTGGGTGTTGGGGAAGGAGCCGGGGTGGCAAAGGCAGGAAGCGGGGGGGAGGAGTTGGGGGGGCCGGGGGCGGGAGCCGGGGGGGACAGGGGCAGGAAGCGGGGGGGAGGAGTCAGGGGGCCGGGGGTGAGAGTCGGGGGGGGCAGGAGCCGGGGGGGGTGGAGTTGGGGGGGCTGAGGGTGGCAGCCGGGGGGACAGGGGCAGGAAGTGGGGGGGGAGGAGTCAGGAGGCTGGGGGGTAGGAAGCGGGGGGAGGAGTCGGGGGGGCAGGAGGCGGCGGGGAGGAGTCGGGGGGGCCAGGGGTGGGAGCCGGGGTGGCAGGGACAGGAAGCGGGGGGAGGAGTCGGGGGGCCGGGGGCGGGAGCCGGGGAGGGTGGAGTTGGGGGTGCCGAGGGTGGGAGCCGGGGGGGCAGGGGCAGGAAGCGGGGGGGAGGAGTTGGGGGGCCAGGGGCGGGAGCCGGGGGGGCAGGGGCAGGAAGCGGGGGGAGGAGTCGGGGGGGCAGGAAGTGGGGGGGAGGAGTCGGGGAGCCGGGGCCAGGGGGGCAGGGGCAGGAAGCGGGGGGAAGAGTCGGGGGGTTGGGGGCGGGAGTCGAGGGGGCAGGAAGCGGGGGGAGGAGTCGGGGGCGGGAGTCGGGGGGCAGGAAGCGGGGGGGGGAGTCGGGGGGCCGGGGCCAGGGGGGCAGGAAGCAGGGGGGGCCGAGGTCTCTCCCCACCCACCGTTGATGACCTCTTGCCGCTTGACTTCGCCTTTCTTCAGCCTGAGGAGGGCGTTGGGGGGGACCCGCTGGCGCCAGGTCGGCGGCTCCGGCTCCAGCTCCGAAACGCGCGGCTCAGTCTCCTCAGACTGGGGAGGCAGAAAGGACGGCGGGGGCTCCCCTCCCCCGGCCCCCCCGGGCTCCGGGCTGTGGGGAGAGGGGGGGTGAGAGCAGGGCAGGCTGCGCCCCCCCTAGCCCCTGCGCCCCTCAGCTCCCCCCCCACTTCCCCCCAGCCCCGCTGGCCTGGGGAGGGCGAGTCCATGGGCTGGGGGCTCCCCGGCACCTACGTGCTGCTGCCAGGCCTCGGGCGCCCCGGCCCCAGCGGGGGTCTCTCCTGCAGCTCCCTGGCGCGGGCGGCCGCCTCGAGGTCCACGTCGCTGCGGGAACGCGGCTGCTTCCCCTTGGCCGAGCCGCGCAGCGAGCGCTTCCGCTCGGCCACGCGCAGGCTCTCCGACCGGCCCAGCCTCCCCGGCAGCCTGCGGCGCGGGCAGCCACGGACCGGGCGACACCACGGACCGGGCGACACGGACGGGGAGACACGGACCGGGCCGGCCACGGACGGGGCGACACCACGGATGGGGCGACACGGACGGGGCGACACGGACGGGGCCGGCCACAGACGTGGCGACACCATGAATGGGGCGACATGGACCGGGCCGGCCACGGACGGGGCGACACCATGGATGGGGCGACACGGACCGGGCCAGCCACGGACGAGGCAACACCACGGACCGGGTGACACGGACGGGGCGACATGGACCGGCCACGGACGGGGGCATGGGACGCACCAGCCATGGACGGAGGGGCCACGAGACCGGGGGGGGGGCGTGGACGGGGAGCCCCGGATGGGACCAGCCATGAAGGGGGAGAGGGAACCCACGACGCAACCAGACACGAAGGGGGAATCGTAACAACCACGGGAAGCAGAATCATCCAATCACAGAGGAGGAGAAGCCACAGAGGGTACAAATGGACCAATGGGAGAAGCGAGGGGGGTGGAACAGCCAATGGGAAGCAAGGATTGGAAGACAAGATCAGGCACAAGGTGCGAAAACCGGGGTGGCGGGGAGGGTTCATGCATCAGACCAGGGCCCCGCAGCCATGCCTCCGGGAGGGGGTCGTGCTGCAGGGAGTGGGGCGGGGGGCTCAGTAGGGGGTGCTCTCCCTGGCACTAGTGCTGACCCCAGTGCAGCGCTAGTGAGCACTGTGGGGGGCAGCAGGGGGCGCTCTCCTCAGCAGTCAGGGCTGGCCCCACTGCAGTGCTGGGGGCTCAGCAGGGGGCGCTGTGGGGGGCGGTAGGGGGCGCTCTCCATGCCAGTCAGGGCTGGCCCGATGCCCCAGCGCGGCGCTAGGGGGCTGCTCTCCCCAGCAGTAGGGGGGCACTGTGGGGGGCAGTACGGGGTGCTCTCCCTGCCAGTCAGGGCTGGCCTGATGCCCCAGCTGTGGAGGGTGCTGGGGGGCCCGGCAGGGTAAGAACCGGGTACTTAGCTCAGCCCGTGGGTGTTTCTAAATTATTCTCCCCGCGGAACCAGCCTGTCCCCACACACATGCAAATTGGGGGGCTTCAGGGGGGTCACCGACCTTTTCCATTTTCTAGGAAGAAAGAGCAGGAGAAGAGGAGCGTTAACCTAAGGGTGGGGCTGGGGCTGCCTGGCCCAGTAGGGACCCCCCCCCACAATACAGACAGAGGCACTGTAACTACTAGACCCCACTTCCCCCCTGAACCAGGGATAGAACCCAGGAGTCCTGGCTCCCATCTCCCCCTGCCTCCAGCCAGCAGACCCCTGCCCTCCCAGAGCAGGGGGGCCACGAATGGGGCCGGGCAGTAGCTGGGGCACTCCTGGGGTATTCAAGGGGCCAAGTGAGAGCAGGAGCAGGGTCAAACCCCCCACCCCACCCCCCAACTCGGGGGAGTCGGCCCCCCAGTGAGGTCCCCGCGGGAGGGGCATGCAGGGGCAGGAGTGGAGAGTGGGGAGGGGGACAGACAGACAGACTGGGAGGGACTCCAGCGCACGGAGCTGGGGGGGGGGCATCTCAGGGTGGCCCCCCCACCCCCGCAGGACTCACCTCTCGTTCTCAGCACTGTCCTCCGGGGGCTGCTCGCTGTGGGGGGCCTCCCCCGGCTCCACCGGATACTGGGGCTCCAACCCTGTAGTGGGGAGGGTGGGGAGAGCAGGAGACAGGTGCTGGGGGGGGCCAATAGCACCCCCCCATGCTGTAGCCCCTCCCCCTGGTCCCTTCCCCTTGGACCTTCCCCCAACCCACCCCATATGTCCAGTCCCTTGTCCCCCATGTCCTCCCCCAGCCCCTCCCCCACCTCTTACCCAGCTCCCCATCAGTCCCCTCCTCCGGAGGGGGGTTCACGGTCACAGAAACACCAGGGGGGTCAAGCCCTGGGGTCCCTGATGCGGCCCCCTTGGCCCGGCTCTCGCTGCGCTCCAACAACTTGAGACCCTTCCGTTCCGGGGCCGCGGCCTTCTCCGCTGGGGGGAGACACGGGGGCAGGTCAGTCACTCAGAGACACCCCCCCAAATCAGCATGAACTGCTGATTTAACCACTAGCCCCCACTCCCCTCCCAGAGCCAAGGAGAGAACCCAGGAGTCCTGGCTCCCAGCCCCCTGCTCTAACCACTAGGCTGCTGAACTCCGCACGCAGCTGATGGGTGCTGACGCAGACGGGGTGGGCGGGGGAGCAACTGCATGCTGGGGTGCTGGGAGGTGCGGGGGGGGTCAGTGATTGACGGTTGGGGTGACAGGGTTAGTGTATTGGGGGGGCAGCCCAGACCCCTGCCCCCTGTCAGGAGGACACACGCTGTTTGTGGGGAGAGTTAATGGCGTTAGAGGGGCAGGGGCCCAGGCTGGGGTGCCCCAGGGGGGCCATGCATGGGGCCGGGGGGGCCGGTACCTTCACCCTCGGGGACTTTGCTTTGTCTGAACTCGGAATCTGCAAGAGAGAAGAGCGAAGGAGAGCGACAGGCTGAGGGGGTAGAAATGGGGGGTCCCCCACAGAGACCCACAGCTCCTCTGGGACTAGCACCCTAGCAGGGCCCCCCTGGGCCCTGAGCCTCTGGGGAGCTGAGCGGGGCCCAGGGCATGTCCTGGCTCATAGAGAGCAGGGTGCAGGCAGCTGGGGAGCGGAAGCAGGGCTGGGGGACGAGGTGCCCCACAACATCCCAGAAGTAGGGCATTTTGATGCGCCCAGAGGTTCAAATCTGGGGGCACACAGGCAGCCAGGAGGGTCGGGGGGGGCACGGGGAGTCCGGGGGGTTGGGGACAGGACAATCTGGGCTGGGAGACCCATGGGCACAGGGGAGATTCGGGGTCTGTGGAAGTCGGAGGACACAAGGGGCAGCAAGGGGAACGCTTTCAGGGTGTCGGGAGGGGCGGGGCCAAGGGGGTGCAGAGAGGTCATTGGGGGAGGGACCCCGGCACCCCCACGTACTGTGCGACTCCCCGCGGTTCCAGCGCGTGGCGTCCAACAGGCTGAACCCCTTCCTCGGCTTGGGGGGCTCCTCAGGCCTCCGGCTGCCCGAGATCTGCAGAGTTGGGGGGAAGGTGAGTCAATGGGTCAGAGAGCAGGACTGACCCCTGATCCCCAAACTGACCCCCGCTACGCAGGTAGCCACAAGGTGGGGACAGAAGGGACTAGGTGTGAGGCCCCTCCAGCCGCCGAGAGAATCCAGGAGTCCTGGCTCCCAGCCCCACCCCCTCTTGCTCTAATCACCAGACCCCACCCCCCTCCCAGAGCCAGGGAGAGAACCCAGGAGTCCTGGATCTCAGCCCCGCCCACATCGCTCTAATCCCGAGAACCCACCCCGCTCCCAGAACCAGAGAGAGAACCCAGGAGTCCTGGCTCGTGCCCCCCCAACATCACCTTCTTGCGGAAGAAATTCCCTTTCGATTTCTTGCTCTCGCCCAGTTTGGTTTTAACCCCCAGGTGCTTCATGTAGGTCACGATGGCGGCGAAAATCGCGGAGCTGGGGGGAGTGGGGCACATCAGCAGGTGTGTATGTGGGGGGGAGGCTGGTAGGGGGCGCCGGGGGGGGCTGTTCTGGGGGGGTTGGGGCTCTATCTCAGACATCTTGGCTACACCCCAGTCAAATAGCTCAGTCTCCCCCCCAGATTTCCCATGGGGTGTCAGAGCCCCCGCAGGTGCTGCAGTGAGGGGTTGGGGGGAGGGTTGGGGGGGAGTCGAGCTGCAGAATCCAACGTTGCTGCCCAGATACCAAAGGGGTGAGAGGAACCTGTGATCCACCCCCCACACACACCATAACCCACATCCTGTGGGGGGGGGGGGCGGGTTCAGCCCCGTGCCCCCCCATCCAGAGACCCGGGTGCACGATGCCCCCCGCATTTATTTTACCTTTTTTCCTCGTCGGCGGAGATCGTGGGGCTGGAAAGAAACAGGGAAACATGAACCCAGGTGTCCGGGTCAATTACCAGCTCCGGAGACCCCATCCTTACACCTGACCCCCCCTCGAGTCCCGTGCTCTGTGCAGGGCAGCCCCTGCCCCCCCGCATAACCAGCCCCCCGTGCGCCCCCGCATAACCCGCCCCCCACCCCAGAAGGGGCCCGGCACTCACTGGCTGGCCTCCCGCATGGCGGCGTGGGGGCGCTCACACTGGGGCTGGCCGTGGGGCAGGGAAGCATGTTCCGCTCGCTCGGGAGAGTCGCTCGCTGCGTGGCCGCGCCTGGGCCGGACCGGGGCCTTTATCCAGCCCCGGGGATGATGCAACAGTGGGGCGGGGCGGGGGGGGCAGCTGGTTCCCATCCACCCAAAATGGGGGGGGCCGCAGCAGCCGAGCCAGTGCTCTGGCTCTGAGCCCGGAAATGTGGAGGGACCTGGGCAGGCTGGCGGAGGGGAGCTGGGGGCCGCGTTCCCAGGGGGGCTCCGGGGGGGGCTGGGAGAGTCCGGGGGGGTCACTCACTGCATCTCGTCCAGCCGGGCCAGCAGCAGCTCGGCCACCTGCTTCTCCTTGGCCTCGTGGATCCCGCGATCCCGGGTGTGATACGACTCCAGCTCCGCCAGCTCCTGCTCGCCCGGCGTCATCCCCATCATCCGCTTCGACCTGGGGGGCGGGGGGCCCCAGTGAGCCAGGCCCCCGGCCCCCGCCGCACCGCCCGGCCCCCCCAATCCAGCCCCCGCCGCACCGCCCGGCCCGCCAAACCGTGCCCCCGCCCATCTCCCCAGCCCCTCCACCACACTACCCCACCCCTATTACCCCGACCGCTGCCTCTTCACCCCCCCCACCCCCCCGAATGGGAGCCCCTGGCAGGACCCACCTGAAATCCTCTAGCTGCCGCGAGATGTCGGGCTCCTGGAAGTTCTGGATCTGGTTCAGGAAGTCTTGCAGGGTGTCGTCCGAGAGCAGCTCCGGGCGGCTCCGGTCTGTGGGGAGAGAACAGGGTGCTGCGAGCTTCCCCCAGCCAGGGACTCTGGCGCTGCGAGCTTCCGCACAGCAGTGCCCCCAGCCAGGGATTGAGACTCTTTTCTGGCGCCCAGTGAAGGATCCTGGTTCTGTATTTGGAGAAGGAGACTCCCAAAGCCCTGCCCAGGACCCGGCCTTTCCCCAACTCCCCTGGCTATGGCCCCACACGGGACCTGCTCCCAGCCACCCTCCGCGGGACCCTACATGATTTCACGATCTCCACACACAAAGCAGGGGTGGGGGCTGGGTATACGGGGACCCCACACCCAGTGCTGGGACATGGCCCCTTTGGGGCGGGGGCTGGGTATCCAGCTGTGTGGCCGTTTGGGACAGGAAGTGAACGTGAATCCTGGATCTGAGCAGCAGCTTCAGCCCAGTAAAATCTGGGGCTTTCCTAGGAGACCAGGTGGGGACGGGGTCCAGGACCAGTGATGGGGCGGTTGGGGGCGGACTAGGGGGACAAATGGGGGGTGTTCAGCCATTCAGAGACAGCCCAGCCCAGCTGGCTGCAGTGCTGCGGGACGGCCACCAGGTGGCTCCCTGTGCCAGCTTGGCAGCGTCTGGCCCAGGTCGGCTCCCCCCGTCCCCCCCCCGTCCGGCCTTTCCCACGGCTGGGCCAGCGGGGAGCGGCCCCCGCCCCCCCCAGCCCTGCCGGTGCCCCTCACTCCCGCCCCGCAGCCCCCCGCCCCCCCCGAGCCCTGCCGGTGCCCCTCACTCCCGCCCCGCAGCCCCCCGCCCCCCCCCGAGCCCTGCCGGTGCCCCTCACTCCCGCCCCGCAGCCCCCCGCCCCCCCGAGCCCTGCCGGTGCCCCTCACTCCCGCCCCACAGCCCCCCGCCTGCCCCCCCAGCCCTGCCGGTGCCCCTCACTCCCGCCCCGCAGCCCCCCGCCCTCCCGAGCCCTGCCGGTGCCCCTCACTCCCGCCCCGCAGCCCCCCGCCCTCCCGAGCCCTGCCGGTACCCCTCACTCCCGCCCCGCAGCCCTCCGCCTGCCCCCCCAGCCCTGCCGGTGCCCCTCACTCCCGCCCCGCAGCCCCCCGCCCCCCCAGCCCTGCCGGTGCCCCTCACTCCCGCCCCGCAGCCCCCCGCCCGCCCCCCCGAGCCCTGCCGGTGCCCCTCACTCCCGCCCCGCAGCCACCCGCCCTCCCGAGCCCTGCCGGTGCCCCTCACTCCCGCCCCGCAGCCCCCCGCCTGCCCCCCCCGAGCCCTGCCGGTGCCCCTCACTCCCGCCCCGCAGCCCCCCGCCCCCTGCCGGTGCCCCTCACTCCCGCCCCACAGCCCCCCGCCCCCCCCCCCAGCCCTGCTGGTGCCCCTCACTCCCGCCCTGCAGCCCCCTGCCAGCCCGGCCCCAGGATTCTCCTTGCTCCCTGTTCTAAGCTGCCGTGCAGTTCATGGTACAAACAGCTGCCGGGTCCCACTCCAGAGGCAGCTGCATCTATGGGGCGGTTGGTGAGCCCGGGAGGGGACCCTGAGGGACGGGAAGCAGGGAATTGGGGGGGGGGGGCTGGGAGGTGGGTTATCTCCAGTCACCCCAAGCTCCGAGTGCAACGCTCACCCAGTTCAAACTGCACCTGCGATGGGACGGGGACACGCAGGAGCTGGAGAGAGAGAGAGAAGGGGGGTTAGAACAAGGGGTCGAGTCCCCTGGGGGGGCACCAAGGGGACCCGGGGCCTGAAAACTGCAGGTGGAGGGAGCAGTGAATGGGATCCGGGGGGGGAGGGGGGTTTCATACTTCTGATGGCCCCAGCGGGGGCCCCAATGGAGTCACTGGGTGGGGGGGCAATGGCTCAGGGGGTCACTCTTGGGAGAAGAAACAGCTGGAAGGGGTGTTGGGCTCATTCTGCAGGGATGGGGGGGCCATTCTGGGGGTCTCCCCAGTGGGGTTCACGGGGGGCTCTCACCCCCGCCTTGTCCAGGAACGTGTGGCAGAAATCCAGGAAGAGTTTCTTGCCCTCCTTGGGGCTCATGCTGCGGATCAGATCCACGTGGAGGTAGCAGAGCTGGAGGGATGGGGGGGGTCAGAACAGGGGGGCACCTGGGAGCCGGGGGGGGACGGGCTAGTCTCAGCCTGCCTCCCCCGCTGCCAGGTACCCCCCCCATTGCTCTCCACAGGCCACCCCCTCCCCCGCTGCCAGGCACCCCCCCATTGCTCTCCCCAGGCCGCCCCTCCCCCACTATTGGGATCCCTCCCCAGCCTGCACTCCCCCCGCTGCCCCTCCCCCCTCCTCAATTCCCCACCCTCAGGAGCCCCCCCCCGGTTGCCTCGGCGACAGAGCGAACAGGTCACTGAACCAGCCTAGGGTCCTGGGGGGTCACCACGAGGTCAGTGACCTTTCACCTCCCGCCAGGGGGCGCAACCACCCCACCAGGTGTCGGGCGCTCTGCCCACCCCCCGCGCTCACCACGGGGCAGGAGTCGAACTGCAGGACCACGTGCTGGAGAAAGGCCATGAGATAGGCCGGATGCTGCTTCACCAGACACATGCTCTGGAACGGGCTGCTCTGGTCCTCCAGCGTCTGGGGGGACAGCCTGGGAATCAGGCCCCCGAGCCCCGGGACGCCCCGTCCCCCCCCACGCCCCCGTCCCCTCCCCCACTCAGACCCATCCCCCCTCCCCCAAGACACAGCCCCCCTGGCCCCACCCCTGGGACCCCCATCCCCCAGGCCCCCCCTCACCGGCTCGATGTCGTTCTCAAAATCCTCGTCCTCCGCCCCGATGATGGCCACGCTGGACCCACTATGGGCACCTGGTGCCGGGCCCTGGGGGCAGAGAGAGAGAGTGGGTTGGGCCCTGTAGGGGAGGGGCAGGGGCCCAGAGAGGGTACCAGGGGGAACAGAAAGGGGGAGGGATTGAGGGGCCCAGGAGGGAAGGGCCTGGGGGAGCTTCACCCCCAATTCCAACCCCCACCTGCATGGGCGGGGGAAGGGGGCTGGGGCCAAGCAGACCGTTCAGCGATGGGGTATCGGGGGGCCCTCCACTCCCCCCAGCCACTCACCCCGTTGTATGGCTTGTCCGGCTCCATCCTGCCCTTAGGGAGGTCCCAGCTGCCAGCTCTGGGGGGACCCACCTGCCAAGGACACCAAGATAGGTCACGGGGGTGCAGACAGCAACCCCCTGCCCCAATCCCTCCCTGCCCCCCTCAGCCCCAATCCCTCCCTGCCCCCCACTCCAGTTGAGCCTAGCTCAGCCCCCCCATGGGAAAGACCACCCCCCACTGGTACAAACCGCCCCCCCCCCAGGGGATATGGAGTCTGCACGTACGTGGGGGATGTTTGGTGGTACTGGGGGGGCTGCGTGTGGGGGGCTGTCTCCTGCACACCCCACCCTCCTCGCCCGGCCCAGACATTCCAGCGCGAGCTGGAGGTGAGCGCGGGATGAATACAGGGTTTGTGTGGCACAAAGAGCCTCAGATCCCCGACCGGGCCGGGCGGGGGGGCTCCTGGCTGCCAGCTTGACTCACACCCCACCCCCGGGACAGGGCGGGAGCCCAGAGCCAGGCAGGGGGGCGGGGGCACGTCTGTCTGAGCCTGCAGAGCGCTCGCCCTGGAGTCACTGCCCCCTGGTGGCCGGCTCTGGCATGGCGCCCCCCAGCCCCAGCTGGATCCTGTGGCTGTCAGTTCCGCAGGCCTGGCCGAGCACAAAAGCAACTGGGTGAGGGGTACTTTCACCCCCTCTTCTCCCTTGGGGGGTGGAAATTGGTCCCCTCACGTTCCTAAAGCTGCCAGAAAATGTTGGGGGGGGGCGGGGCTGAGGGGCAGCAGGTGGTGGGGAGCAGGGGGATGGCGGTGGAGGTCAGGGTGCGAAGGCAGGGATGGGGCAGCAGGTAGGGAATGGGGAGGTGAGGATTAGGGTACACGGAGGGGGGAGCAGGCAACAGCCTGAGCCGGCCTTGGGGGAGCAGGATGGGGGCGCGGGGCCAATTCATCCCCCCAGCCGGGGCGCCTGTTTGGCAACCCCACCCCCCACATCCTCCCCATCTGGTACCTGCTTCCAGGTGATGCCAAGACGAGGCCACAAGCAGCAAATCCCCCTCCTCCCTGGGGCTGCAGGGCCCGGACGCCTGGGTTCCTCGGTGCGCCCCCTCCCTCAGCCGGAAAGGCGGCTCCGCTGGGCTGTCAAACAAAGCAAGGGCCCCAGATTATTTACAGCGAGAGACTCAGAGACTTGGCTTCCTGCAGGAAGTGATGAACCGCGGCCACATCCCCCCCCCAGGGCCCGACCGACCCACAATCCCCTGGTGCCGGTCACCAGCCAGGGAGCACTGACTTCCCAGGGACACAGAGAGCCTGCCGGTGCCCCTCACTCCCGACCCGCAGCCCCTGCTAGCCCACCCTGGGCTCCTGCCCCCCCCCCAGCTCTGCCGGTGCCCCTCACTCCCGACCCGCAGCCCCTGCTAGCCCAACCCTGGGCTCCTGCCCCCCCAGCTCTGCCGGTGCCTCTCACTCCCGACCCGCTGCCCCTGCTAGCCCAACCCTGGGCTCCTGCCCCCCCCCCAGCTCTGCCGGTGCCCCTCACTCCCGACCCACAGCCCCTGCTAGCCCACCCTGGGCTCCTGCCCCCCCAGCTCTGCCGGTGCCCCTCACTCCCGACCCGCAGCCCCTGCTAGCCCACCCTGGGCTCCTGCCCCCCCAGCTCTGCCGGTGCCCCTCACTCCCGACCCGCAGCCCCTGCTAGCCCACCCTGGGCTCCTGCCCCCCCAGCTCTGCCGGTGCCCCTCACTCCCGACCCGCAGCCCCTGCTAGCCCACCCTGGGCTCCTGCCCCCGCCCCCCAGCTCTGCTGGTGCCCCTCACTCCCGACCCGCAGCCCCTTGCAGCTCCCCCCCTTCTGGGAGTTGTTGACACATTTGCTCCCCCGGGGGCTCCAGTTTCTGCTGGTGACTCCCAGGATCTCTCCGGCTGCTCCCAGCTGTTCCTGACAGGTGGCAAGTGGGGGAGGGGTCTTTGTGTCTGCAGGATGCGGGGGGGGGCCCTGGGCCCCCCCAGAGTGGGTCCCTGCCTGGGCCCAGCCTCTCCCAGGGGGGTCAGAGATGGCAGGTAGAATCCAGTGAAATATTTCACCAATTCTAGACGTGGCAGGAATCGGGGGGGCGGGGGGGAGGAGAGATCTGCCCCCCCCAGGTTCCCCGCCCCCATATGTCTCTACAGGGGCACCCTCACCCCAGCTGCCTGGTGTGGGGCCAGGGCCGCTGGGGGTGCAGGGAGCGGAACGGGGGGTTGTCCCCCCAATATCCCCATAGCACCCGCCCCGTGGAGCACAGCAGCCAGCGGGAGGAGGACGGGGTGCGGGGGGGCTTCCCCCTCTAGGGGGCGCCACCTCTGGGGCGGGGGTGAGGACTGGCCTGCGGGGGCGGACATGGGTCCCTACCCCTCCGGGGGACAGCTCAGATCCAGCCCCCCCGGACCCAGAGAGCCCTCCCAGCCCCCGAGAACCCCCCGTTGCCCCACAGCGCCCCCCCCCCCCGAACCCTCCCAGCCCCACCCGGGCACCTTCCGGGGGAGGCGGGGGGCGACGCGAGTCCGGGGGATTCCCACCGGAAACGCCACTTCCGCTCCGCGCCCCCCGGCCCCGGGCCCGCTTGGGGGCGGGGTCTTACCGGCCCCTCGCTCCGCACCGGGACCGGGACCGGCCAGGTCAGGCCGCTCCGCTGCGCTCGGCTCCGGCGGCGGGACCGGGGGGGGGGGGCGGGAGCAGGAAGCCGCTGCCTTTTCCGGGCTCCCCCCCCCCCCGCTCCCTGCAGCGCTTCCTGCCCGGGCCACTAGAGACCGAGACCCCCCCAGCCCCCTCACCGCACCCCCAGCCCCCCAACTCCCCTGCACCGCCCCCTGACTGCACCCCCAGCACCGCCCCCTGACTGCACCCCCAGATACCCCTGCACCGCCCCAGCCCCCCAACTGCCCCGCACCGCCCCCTGACTGCACCCCCAGACGCCCCCGCACCGCCCCCTGACTGCACCCCCAGATCTCCCGGCACCGCCCCAGCCCCCAACTCCCCCGCACCACCCCGACTGCACCCCCAGATACCCCTGCACCGCCCCAGCCCCCCAACTGCCCCGCACCGCCCCCTGACTGCACCCCCAGATGCCCCCGCACCGCCCCCTGACTGCACCCCCAGCCCCCCACTGCATCCCTTAGCCCCCCCGCACCGCCCCCTGACTGCACCCCCAGCTCCCCACTGCATCCCTTAGCCCCCCTGCTCCGCCCCCTGACTGCACCCCCAGCTCCCCACTGCATCCCTTAGCCCCCCTGCACCGCCCCAACCCCCTTCACCGCCACTGATTGCACCCCAGCCCCCCACTGCAACCCCAGCACTCCCTACGCTGCCCTCTGCACCCCCCAGCCTCCCCCGCATCCTGCCCAGCCCCCCGTACCCCTACCTCTACCCCACCGACTCCCCTGGACACACACACCCCGGGCCCAGAAGTTTGGGGTACAAACTTTCCAGTGTGAGCACCTAATGATCGCCCGCCCTGCCCTGCACTCTAGCCCCGCCCCCGCGTGCCAGGCCCGATTCCCCCGGGAAGGTTGGGGGGGGGTCTGAGCTGGGCCTGGAGTCTGCGCCCCTCCCCCACCTGCTGCGTGCGCGCCCTCTGGCGGCGAACCCCGGGTGCTGCGCCTGCCTCTCCAGCCCCGTCTGAAATTACCGCGCAGGGAACTAACCCTGCGGCCCAGAATAGCGCGGCCTGGCGGGGGCGGGGGCCGGGGCCGGTTGTACCGGGACCCCTCGCTTGGCGCTGGCATGCAGCTGCCTCTGGGGTGGGGCGGGGGCTGTTTGTACAAGGACCCCTCACACAGTGGCAGGGACGTGGCCCCTCTGGGGTGGGGCAGGGGCCAGTTATACAGGGACCCCTCGCCTGGCGCTGGCATGCAGCTGCCTCTGGGGTGGGGCGGGGGCTGGTTACAAATCTCCCCACACAGCAGTTTGAGAGAGAAGCTGAAGAGGAAAAGCCTGCATCCCATTGACGCGGCCGGGGCCAAACACAGGCAGCAAAGTGGCATTTGGCCCAGGGGTCCCGACCTGACCCCCCGGAGGCCCCACCCCACGCCCTGCCACACAGCGCCCCCTAGTGACGCACTGGGGTCAGCACTGGCTGCCAGGGGACACGCACACACCTGCAGCGCAGTCCCTGGCCGGACCGACAGGGGCCTCGGCAGGTGCAGGGAGGGGATCTCTCCTCTGGGCTTGGCGCAGGGGCCACGTGGCTGGATCCGTGCCCAGTGCTGGGCCCTGCGCACCCCGCGCCTGGTGCTGGGCCCCCCACATTCCCTGCGGCTGGTGCTGGGCCCCCGGCGCTCTCTGCCAGCTGGTGAGATGCTGGAGAGGGGCCGGAGCAGAGCCCTGAGGATGATTCAAGGGTTCAAAGCCCTGCCCCGGAGCCAGAGCCGCCAGGAGCTCCCGCTGTTCAGCCGGGCCCAGGGAGGGTTGTGGGGGACTTGGTCCCTGTCTCTTGGCCCCGGGGTCGGGGGCTCTTCACTTCAGCAGCGAAAGGCCAGACGCGCCCTGGCCGGGAGGGGGAGCTAGACCCGGTCGGACGGGGCATTGGGAGACCACGAGCTGGACCACGGATCCCCTGTCCCTGACCATGTTAAATCCCTGAGCGGCCATTTGTCGGAGATCTGCTCCGGTGATGGTTCGGGGGCCGGGCTGTGGCCTGTGTGGTGCACACAGATCCCTACTAGCCCCGAGAATTCCCACCCCACTCCCTGCAACACAGGTCCCCTCGGCTGGCCCTGGGGACCAGAGAGTACCCCCCCCGCCCCCGAATCCCCCATCCCAGTCCCCCAGCACCGTGGAAGTCTCCTAGCCAAGCGTGAAGCCTGCCAGCAGCTGTTTGAGCTAGTGTGTGAGGCCGGAAGGCTGCAGAGCTGGGCAGGACCCGCGGGGGCGGGCACGCAGTGGGGCGCATCTCCTGCTGATGGGCACCGAGGAGAAAAGCCAGGACCCGGACGGACGCTTTGCACATGCAGAGCCGGCTGCAGCACGCAGGGCTTCTCCTCCGCACCCCGGCACCAGGAGACGTGAACCCCGATCACCATGGAGACGGGGCCAGCATGGGTCTGTGTCCTGCTCCCGCTCTGCCTCTTGCCGGGTAGGTTCCACCAGGGATCTGGGGGGATGGGGAGCCCTTGGCAAGGGGGCAGAATCACAGCTGGAGCTAAGTAATCTGCCAGCAGCGCTGGGCCGAGGGAGATGGACTGGCTGGGTAGAGCTCTCCGTTCCGCACCCCACAAGCACCCAGGCCCTGCCCTGGGGCAGATCAGCCAGTGCCCCCTAGAGGGGAAAGGCCCCATGCCCATCCCCCCATCCCCTGAGCAAGCCAGTCCCCCCTGCTCTGGGACCGGATCGGGGCCAGCGCCCCCTAGAGGGGAAAGGCCCCGTGCCTGTCCCCCCATCCCCTGAGCCAGGCCAGCCCCTAAACCCCCAGAACAGGGTCAGGTGTAGAATCTGGCCTTTTCTTTGCTAGTTTCGCTTCCTGTCAACAGAGACTGAAAGGAGGAACTGAAAGCATCTGGAGGCTCTGGTATCAGGGGCTGCAGCTGAGTGATCTGAATGGGGGGGTGGCCCTGGGGTGCAGGCATCTCTGAGCCCCTGGCCCCATCCCCGCTGTGCAGGGTGGCCTGTCTCTGGGGCTGGCTGATTGTTCCTGGTGGTTTGGGGGCTGAGGGTTAGTTCCTTTTTTTTAATCTCCGGGGTGGGGTCGGATGCAAATTTGTGATATAACAGACAGAGGGACAGACAGCAGCACGGGGTGGGGGGAGCTGATCCAGGGAAGGTGCAACTCACTGATCCATCTGTCACAGAGCTACACCCACCCAGCCCTGCAATGCCTGGCAGCAAGGGGGGGAAGCCTCCCCTGCTCTAACCACCAGCCCCCACTCCCCTCCCAGAGCCGGGGAGAGAACCCAGGAGTCCTGGCTCCCAGCCCCCCTGCTCTAACCACTAGAAGTGAGCCCCATCTCACTCTGTACCCACAATCTCCTTGCTCTGGGTTCTGGGGGTGATCGGGAGCCGTGGCGGAGGGGGGAGAGGGCTGTAGGAGCAGAATAGGCCCCCTCACCTGCAGTCTCTGCTGCTAGGTTCCGGGGGGCCTGGAGTCAGTGAGGGCCTGGGGGGCCAGGGCAGCCTCCCTCCCACCCTGCTGGCTCCCCACCCTGGATAGCCTGGTATTCCCCCTAGGTCAGACCAGTGCCCCACCCGGCCCAGCATCCGCCCGCCCCCTGCTGCCCCCAGATCTTCCTCCCCAAAGCTCATCCCCGCAGGCTCGTCCCGCACAGTATCCCCCCCCCCCAGATCCCCCACACCTGTCCTGCCCGGTATCCCCCCCAGATTGTCCCCCAGGCTTGTCCCACACAGTATCCCCAGCTTGTCCCCTTAGGCTTGTTCCACCTGGTATCCCCCTGAATCCACCAGGCCCATCCCCAAGGCTCCGGCTGGTGAGCTGTGGTGTGTCCCCACCCCCACAGGACATCTTTGCCAGGAGCCCTGCACAAACACGACAGCGCTGTGCAATGGGACCACCTCGAATGTGACCGAGGTCCCCCCGGCCCCCAGCACCCCTTGGTCCAGGCGCCCCGTGGTCAGGGTGCAAACCAGCCCGGCCGCCCAGCTCCTGGCGGAGAACAGCCTTGTAAAGGTGGAGGCCGGCCTCACCTCTGTGACTGTCCCTGAGGGGGGCCGGGCGACCCTGGAGTGCCGGTTCGAAGCCCCGTCTGGGGCCCGGGTCACCTGGAGCCGAGCCTCTCGGAACTGCAGCGAGCCTATCCTGGTGGCCAATGGCACCGGTCCCCAGCACAGCGTGGCCATCACCGCAGGCACCGGCGTCTCCATCCTCACCTTCCACTCCGCCAGGAAGAGCGACATCGGCCTGTATTTCTGCCAGGTGCAAACCGACAAGGCCTGGGGCCAGTCGTGCGGCACCTACCTGCGGGTTCGCAGTGAGTGAGGGCCGGGGGTCACCGGGGGCATGCAGCAGAACAGAAGCCACCTGGCCCAGGGTGGCTGCGGGGTCCCCAGTCAAACCCCAGCTGGGACAGTTCCCTTTGCCTCCCTCAGTCCCCCTGGGCCTCTCTGCTGGTAAACAGCTTGGGGGGGGGGAGTCTGTGCAGCTGGCCTGCCCTATGCCAGAGGGCCCTGCGTGGTGTGTGTGGGACCTCGTCCCGCCCCAGAGGGGGCTGCGTGGTGGTGAAACTCGTCCCACCCCAGAGGGGGCTGCATGGCAGTGGCGGGGGAGGCTCTGGGGACTTTGGAGCGGAGCTGACCCCCTCCCCCCGGTGTTGCAGAACCCATCCCGGTTCCCTTCCTAAACATGCGGGAATCCACCAAGAACCAGCTGATCACCGCCGAGGGCATCCTGCTCCTGTTCTGTGCCGTGGGGCCCGGCATCTTCCTCCTCTTCAGGGTGAGCCCCTCGGCCCCGGGACCCCCAGACACTGACCGTGGGCTGGGGCCTGGCCCCCCGCCCTGGGGAGCCTACATCAGGGTCCCCCTAGTGCCTACGGGCTGCTTTGATTGGGGGGGGGCAGTGTGATCCCCAGGCAGGCAAATGGGCAGGCTCACTGTGGGGGTGGGGTGGGGTGAACGCCGCGCGGCCCCTGCCTCACGCCTGCTCCCCCTTGGCTGTTGCAGAAGAGATGGGAGAATGAGCGGCTGCTGCAGTCCAAGAAGAACGAGTACGAAGAGGAGAATCTGTACGAGGTGAGCCGGGGGGGCGCAGGTGGGGTTGTGTCAGGGAGGTTATGGGAACGGGGGGTCCCAGCCTTTGGCCCCTGCCCAGCACAGCTAAGAAGGGTCAGCCAGGATCCCTGCATGGAGGGGAGGCCCCCCAGTGCTGCAAAGCACAGGGTGGGGTAATGTGGAGATTGCCCTAGGGGGCACTGGGCTGCAGGGAGCGGGGTATGGGGTGCTGGCCCCTGGCAGTCAGTGCTGGCCCCAGTGAAGAGCTAGGGGGCACTGGGCTGCAGGGCGCAGTGTGGGGGGCTCAGCGGGGGGCGCTGGCCCCTTGCAGTCAGTGCCGGCCCCAGTGAAGCGCTAGGGGGTCACCCAGTGGTTCTGGACACCCCACCACTGCTGTGTGAAGTGCTCTGGGTCTGTGTGGGGCAGGAGGGGCTGGGAAGCATCAGCCGCTGTGACTGGGCCCCGCCCTCCCCACATGGCCCCTATGGGGCAAGTGCTGGGGGCTGAGCCCCTCCCTCAGTCTCCAGACGAGCCAGCCCCCTCTGCTTTGCCGCACTAGGGCCTGAACCTGGACGAGTGCTCCATGTACGAGGACATCTCGCGGGGCCTGCATGCCACCTACCAGGACGTGGCCAACCTCCACGTGCTCGACATGCAGCTGGAGAAGCCGTGAGGGGGGCACCGGCCGTGACCCGGGGACCTCTTGGTGCCAGCTGGGTCCCTGGGTCTGGTCTCTCCACAGCCGTTTGTCCCAGGCTGCTGGGCGAGGCCTCCGCCGCAAGCCTGCGTCACCCTGATTGTCGCCACGCTGGGAGGGGAGGGGAGTTGTGCGTTTACACGGACCGTTCTGCTCTGGGGGCCTGGGAGCCGGGTGCTCTCCCCAAGGGGAGAACTGAGTTCCTCTCAGGCAGGAGACGCTTATTCACCTGTCGGGCTGCGCTCCCCACTGAGCAAAGTGCGGGGCGAGGCACGGTGAACTCGCCGGGGAGATCTCGGCAGACCCCGCAGCAGCGGGAAGTGTGGACCGATGGCGGAGGGTGCAGAGATCCACCCGGGTACCCTCCACCTGGGGACAGACTGCCGGGGCGCTTGTCTTACAATGGGGGGGCGGGGGGTGTCGCAGCCGACTGAGTCGTTAATTTGGGTGAGCTAAACTTCATTAGCGCAGCAGTGTCTTGTCACTTCCCGCTGGGCATGTTATGAGTTTATTTTACATGTAGCCATTTCTCTCTGCTTCTCGCTGTCACTCCAGTCTGTTCAATAAACGTGCCCGTGTTCTCTCGCTAAACCAGCGACTCTCAAAACGTCTGTACTGGCAACCCCTTCCACACAGCAAGCCTCTGAGTGCGACCCCCCTTATCAATTAATTTGTATATTTAACACTGATAAATGCGGGAGGCAAAGCGGGGTTTGGGGTGGAGGCTGGCAGCTCCTGACCCCCAGTTTGAGAACCCCTGCTCCAAACCAAGGGCTGTGCTGGGGGCTGAGCGGTGGCAAAGGGCAGCGGCTTCCCTGGGGGCTCTGCTGCCAAGGCCGTTCTCTGCCATGGGGCTTCTCAGGGGATTTGGAGGTGGAAAGGCTCCAGATTGCGCTGACTCGCTCCAAGCCTGGGCTACTCTCCAGCGCCTCACACAACAGGGCTCCAGCTGGAGTTTCTCCTGGCTTGGCCTCACTCCAGGCCCCCGGGGGGTTTCTCTGGGTTCAGATTCTTGGGGAGTTTGGCCTGGAGGGGGTTGTGTTGCCCTACTCAGACTAGGCAAGACACCCCCTCTGCCTGCCTCGCTCACACACACAGCCGGGTCACCGGGGGACGGTCGGGGGCTGCTCTGCTCAGAGCGATAGACGAGCCCTTGGGCGTGGGGGGGTCGTTTGTAGAGCACTGTCTGGCTCAGACACAGAGCAATCGCCCTCACCCGCCTGCCCAGTCAGTGTAGCCCCAGGGGCCGTTTCTCTGCCCAAACCCTAGGACTAACCCCTCGGGACCTGCTCCAGCTGCCCCTGGGTACGCTGTCTGAACCCAGGCCTCTCCCTGTGGGGTGGGGCAGCACCCATGACCCCCTGAGCTTCGCTAACTGGACTATTTAATGCTCAATCAAACAACAAGCTGTTTATTTTCCAAGGAGAGCGGCTGCTATCGAGCGCCGCAGGCTGGGGCTGTGTAAGGCAGAGGGTGGAGGGCTTGCGGGAACAGAGCCGTGTCTGTTCGAGCTCAGCTCAGTGACTGAGGTCAGTGAGGCTCCCGTCTCCGCCCAAAGTCCAACATTTTCGTGACCCCTCCTCCTAGTACCTGCAAGAGTAAAACGATGTGGGACAAGACTGATTACAAGCAGAGCTACATTTCCATGCACTTTGCTTTAATTGTAATAAAGTTTCCATGCCCCGGGACACCCCTGCCTCTGGCGTAACATCTAGGAGTGGGAGTCAAGGAGCAGGAGCCATGGGGGTTGTACAAACCAGTCCCTTCCCCCTGCAGGAGTAAGGCCAGGATGAGAGTGGAGCAGCAGCTCTAGGTAGTTACGGTTGAGATTTAACAGAGGACTTTTCTAAATGCTCTGCAATCCACATGCTTCCTTGGGTTGTGTGAGGGCTCTGCCTCATGGGGTGGGGGCAGGCGGGCAGGGTGAGTAGGCCCGATTTGCATCCTTTGAGTAAGGGGTAACACAGTTAAGGTGATGTGGTAGGAGGCGCAGCTACCTTAATCCTGTGGTTCCTGGGTTGCAGAGGTTTAAGTTTAGCCTCTGTAGTCTGGGAGGGAACGAGAGGGGGCTGGGCAAGCTTCACTCTGCATTAACAACGTTTCAGGGCAGTGAATAGAAGTTTATGAGCCTGCTGCTGCACTTGCTGGAGCAGGTCCTTTAGAATAGGTCAGGCATAGAGGGTTGTGCTTTGAGAGCCAGCTGCCTTGGTTGGGTTCAGTCACTGCCCACTGCTAGGGATCACTGTGCAGGATAAGATCAGTCTCAGAGAAGCCCCTTTTATTAACACAGGCTTAAAGAAGAAACGTGGAGGGAAAATATCTTCAAGAGGGAGAGAATGAACTAATAGGAACAAAACATGAACAACAGAGTGTTAATAGGCAGGCAAGGCATTTCCAGCCTTAGGAGTGCATTGGTGAGAGTCTGAACCGAGCTCGAGGCACTGCCCTGCTGGTACCCATTCGGAGTTAGTCACCACATCCTTGCCTTGCTCTCTTGAGCAATAAGGACCTCCCATCACTAAAGTCTGACTAACCCATGCCAGGTGCTTGGCTCCCACTGCACTAGACATAGTGTGAGACAAATGGGAGGTGGGTCCTGCGAAGGACCACGTGGAGGTCTTGTAGCAGGCCCACCTTGCTCCCGCCCTGGCCTAGCCCTACCTTGTACAGTAGCAAGGCTGCAGCAGAGTGTGGAGAGGAGCATAAGGAGATTACTGTATACTCAATCCTAGCAGCTACAGTAACTGCTTTAATTCCTGCTGCTCCTGGCCCACTTATCTCCTGTGCTGCTCCTGTTGGCCACAGGCCAAGTCTCTTCTGGAGAGGCAGACCCAACAGGCCACTCAGGACAGCAAAGGGGCTGGGGCAGTACCCAGCTTTAGTGAGTAACAAAACCCTCCGCAAGTAGAAGAAGGATGCTTCTCTCCAGTCAGCCCAGGAGTGGAAAGGTGAAGGGGGTTACACTGACCACCGCAGTCAGTATGAAGCAAAGGAACCAAAAGCCCCCAAGGTTAAGGAGTCCATCAGTACAGCTCCCTGCTTTACCCAGAATCCCACATGATTGATACAGAGCCCTCATGTCAGTCAGCTGCCAGCTCTGACAGTTGTTTGGTCTGCAGGGTATTTCCCCTCTAGGCGTGAGTCTGTTGGTGGCAGGTCAGGTTTGATGGCTGCCTGAACCTCCTCCCACACTCCAGGCACTGAAAGGGCCTCTCTCCCATGTGGATGCGCTGGTGTCTGGTGAGGCTGGATGACTGGCTGAACCTCCTCCCACACTCCAGGCACTGAAAGGGCCTCTCTCCCATGTGGATGCGCTGGTGTCTGGTGAGGCTGGATGAATGGCTGAACCTCCTCCCACACTCCAGGCACTGAAAGGGCCTCTCTCCCATGTGGATGCGCTGGTGTCTGGTGAGGCTGGATGACTGGCTGAACCTCCTCCCACACTCCAGGCACTGAAAGGGCCTCTCTCCCATGTGGATGCGCTGGTGTCTGGTGAGGCTGGATGAATGGCTGAACCTCCTCCCACACTCCAGGCACTGAAAGGGCCTCTCTCCCGTGTGGATGCGCTGGTGGCCGGTGAGGCTGGATGACTGGCTGAACCTCCTCCCACACTCCAGGCACTGAAAGGGCCTCTCTCCCGTGTGGATGCGCTGGTGGCCGGTGAGGCTGGATGACTGGCTGAACCTCCTCCCACACTCCAGGCACTGAAAGGGCCTCTCTCCCGTGTGGATGCGCCGGTGTCTGGTGAGGCTGCATGACTGGCTGAACCTCCTCCCACACTCACAAGGATAGGACTTCTCTCCTGTGTGGCTCTGCTGATGTCTAACCTGATGCGATGGCCTGTGGAAGTTCTGCCCACACTCACCGCAGGAATACCACTTCTGTCTGCAACCGCCACCTCCCTCCTCCCCTGTTTTGCTTTGTGCATGTGGCTCCCCTATTGTGTCCCTCCACTGCTGTGGAGGCAGGTTTGACAGTAAACCAAAAGCCTCTCTACCTCCAACACCTTCCCTCTGCCCTTGCAAGTGTGGTTCCTTTCCCCATGTGCCTTTGCTGAGGGAGCTGGGGTTTGGTGCGAGCTGCTGTGATGGTGGATTCCCCGGGAAGGAAAGACCTCTGGTTTTAAGGCAAGATTCCCCTCCCAGAGCACCTTTGTCTTCTTCAGTCTGCAATTCGGTAGGCAGGTGCTTACGCTTCAAGTGTTGGCGGAGGTAATCTTTGCTGCTGAAAGCCAGCCTGCAGTGAGGGCATGGATGGCAGTGTGGATTCTGCCCATGCACTGTCCAAAAAACAAACCAGAATTCAGGTAGGAAATGGCAATTGTTCCAACATGCTGGCCCTTCCAGAGGCTTTGCACTACTATCCTGCCACATAGGAAGGGCCAAGAGCACCAGACAATTAGTGACACTCAGACTTTAGTTTTAGGATATTAAATAAACCGTTCCCTGTAGTACCAGACCTAATGTGGGACTCCTTTCCAGGGTTCAGTTCTATCCCCTGACAGTCGGCCAGATTCAGACCTAAAGCTGGGACAACTGTGCGTGGTTGTTCTAGGTCCCTGCTATGAGTGTCATTTTCTTTCTCTCCTCTCCCAGCTGTTGGGGGTTCTGGTCCCGGGCAACTCCTCTGTCCCAAGACCAGCGGAGTAAGCCATGGCAAAGAGTTGTATCTATAAGCATTTATATCTACACTGGCACTTGAACAAAACTTTTGTCATTCAGAGGTGTTAACCCCCCCCAAAAAGACAAAAGTTTTGCCGACAACAAGCACCAGTGTGAACAGTGTGCTCCTGCAGACAATGCAAATGCTACTCATTAGGGGTGGAAGTTTGTCAGCATGAGAGCTGACAAACAGTGGCTATGCTGCACAACTTTTAGCGGCATGGGTGTTGCAATACAGGCATGTTGCTAAAAGCTGTGTAATGTAGACATAGCCTGTATTGCCCGTCCCTGTAGTACTTAAAACGAAAGGCAGACTGTCTCCTCACACTGGTGGCCCCCTGGAGCCTCCTTCCCCCCCTCACTGTGTGGGACAGGCTGTAGGCACAACCCCTGCTGGGTGTTTCCCAGTGATGGGAGTGCACTGGTCAGCACTCTGCTAGCTCTGCCTAGTCCGAGGATCATTGTGTGACCCTGGAGGCTCTACTGCAGATTTCAGTGGCAGTAGAGACATAGTGGCTTTGACCGGCCCCTCACTACACCCCATCCTCCAAAGCCTTCTCCCACCTTTAAGCTTGTTTTGGAGATACAAAAAAAAGAAAAAAAAAAAGAAAAAAAAAAAGCCATCTTTTACTGGTTTAATTTCTGAACTCTGGGATTCTATACAGTGAGGGTGATAGGTGGCTTTGCACCCACCATAACATTTATGCTGTTTCTAGCCACCCTGTCCAGATCATCCGATAGCCAGTCAGAGAAACTCTAGCCTGGTTGCTTAGTTTAACTTTAACTACTGTTTTTAGTCCCAGCCTTCACCTCTTAATATAAAGCAGATGCTGGGGTCGGAGAGGGTTGGGTAATAAATCACACACAGAGCAGGAGGGGCAACTGACAGTGTTTCAGCTGTTGCACTGACCTGCTGAGCAGTTCCTAGTCTTTGTGTCTCCTCATGAATCCAAGAATTTTTCAACCATTTTGATATCAGGGACCTGCTTGCTGCCTTCCTAAACTGTGTCAGGGAGTGTGACGATGTGACGCAGCAGGGAGGGGGGAGTGTTGACCTGGGAATGTGCCCTGGGGACGGGAGACCTGAGAGCCTGTCACCTGAGCCAGGAGGGGGAGGGGGAGGTGACACCTCTGCCCAGGAATGTGGACGGAGGCTGCAGCAGGGAACCTGCTCGGTGGGTTTAGTTTCAGTTTGGGGCTGGGTGGAGGAACACAGGGAACCCCAGGGCTGGGGTCTAAGCTCCCTGCTCCCCCAGAAGGACTTCACTGAGGGGTCCTGGGTGTACCCACAAGCTCTGTTTTGGACTGTGTTCCTGTTGTCCAATAAACCTTCTGTTTTACTGGCTGGCTGAGAGTCTCAGTGAATCCCAGGAAGAGGGGTGCAGGGCCTGGACTCCCCCACACTCCGTGACAGGGAGATCCCAGCAACTGGTGCTAGCCCACAGACTGGTCATTGAGAATCACTGAGCTAGAGGATTTCCCCCCCCCCCCCCCCGGGTGTGTGTGTGTAGGGGGGAGAGATGGTGTCAGTAGCTGAGCAAAAGGCAACTGAAGAGGGAGATTCAGGGCAGCAGCTGCTCTAAATTGGTCCATCACCTAGAGCAGGGGTAGTCAATAGGCGGACTGCAGGCCAAATCTGGACCGCTAGATGCTTTTGAATGGACCATGAAATCTTTTTACTTGTCATTATTGTTACTGCAATGTGAAAAAATGTTTCTCTGGAGTCTGGACCAAGAGACGTGGACCTTGACCAAAACAAACCGACTACGCCTGTTCTAGGGATAGCAGGAAGCTCCCATAATTAGACTCATTCCGACCACTAGTGGCAGGTGCAGCATCTCCTTTCACCAGCTTCCCTCAGCACATCTGCACTCAAGATGGGCTCTCTAGCATAAGCATTTACCCGTGGGCATTCATGACTGATGTCAGGATAAGAAATGAAAGTTCCTGGTTATTAGAAATTGTGTCATCTCAAAACAAGCCAAGGGAAGCTTGTAGCTAGAGCAAGGCTACAGTCTGGTACCTTTGGGTGGTGCTGTGCTTTTCCATCTCGTGCCCCACTTGATGCCCAGCTCCTTGCCATATTCATCCCCGTACCAGACCAGAAGCTCACAGTGGGGCAGGATGGCTCTGCACACTCTATAGTAGATTTTCCCACGATACTGGAAAGCGACAAGGTTCTGCTCTTCCTCATCCCTAGCACAGTTAACATACCTGGACAGTCACAGTTAGGAAAGTGATTTGTTAAATACAATGGTCTTCAGTCAGGGAAGTGCCAACCTGAAAGCTAGGCAATCAAACAGTGAAATAACCACAATACTTCTGTATTTTCCTTAATGGGATTAATAGGTTATTGGTCCATGCCAGGAGATTTCAGAGCCTAGCCAGTAACATTTGAAAGCTACGTCAGGTGTTTTGGAAGCTCATCCACTCCCACTAAGTCTATGAAAGTGAGATGACTTGGAGCCAAAAAAAATCTGTACAACTTTTATAGAAAGGAAATTCTGATGAATGAAGCTTCCTCAATATGCTTCTCTGTGTCTGGGTATTGGAGGGCTAATGCTGTCTCTCTCCCTAACCAGGCGGGCACTTTGTTTTGGGGTTTGTGTTGCAATCTTAATGCTGAGAATATCATGTTGTGAATGCTAACAGGACTGGGTAAATAACTGCATGCTTAGTGATGGATTGGGTGTGCCGCAGCCTGTAAAAATGAATCCTGTGTCTTCAAACACCTGAAACACTGACTATCCCAGAGCTAACATTCTATGATCGTACTGATGAGGATAGGAGTACAGGGACTTACCTCATCCAGTTGGCATTCGTTTCATCCTTTCCATCAATGTATACATACCAGTTTCTTCCCTTGGTGATCTGGAGTTGAACCAAACAAGACACACAGGAATCAATAAGGCATTCTCCATACAGAGAATATGATAAATAAGTGACAAGTTGTGACGAAGTGGGAATGTTCTTAATGTTTTCTCTGAATACTGTGTGGGTGCCTCAGTTTCCCCTAGGCATTTAAGTATCTAGGTGGTGGAATAAGGGTGTGTGATTGTTGCAGAGCCTCAGAGGGCCAGTGTGATGCTGTCTGCACAGAGAATGGCCGACACCCTGTCTCCTGGCAACTGATGGCTTGCGCCCCTCCTCTGCAAAGGTGCCAACTGAAGGGGCTCGAGAACAAAGATCAGGTGGCCTCCTGGCCCAGGAAAGAGACAAAGGCTAGAGGAGGAGGGGAGGGAGAGTTTTTAGTTTGGAGCTGTCTGGGGAAATGGAGGGAGGCCCAGAAGGAGCTCTGGCCTCTCTGCCACCCAAGATAGACCTGACTGAGGGGTCCTGTTCTCTGTACCTACAAGCTCTGTGTTAGACCATATTCCTGTTGTCTAATAAACCTTCTGTTTTACTGGCTGGCTGAGAGTCACGTCTGACTGTGGAGGTGGGGTGCAGGCCCCACTGGCCCCCCCAGGACCCCGCCTGTGCAGACTCGCTGTGGGAAGCGCATGGTGGGGCAGGGGATGCTGAATGCTCTGAGGTCAGACCCAGGAAGGTCGAAGCCGTGTAAGCTTTTTGCCCTGGAGACAGTCTGCTCAGAGAGAAGGCTCCCCCAGAGTCCTGACTGGCTTCGTATGGAGTAGTTCCAGAGCATTGCCCGGTGACTCCGTGACACAAGTGTCATGCTTTGGGTTCATTGTGTCCTGAACACAGTTGAGAAGAAATCCTGCAAGTGTGAATACACACAGAACAGACAGGGTGTGACGATGTGACGCAGCAGGGAGGGGGGAGTGTTGACCTGGGAATGTGCCCTGGGGACGGGAGACCTGAGAGCCTGTCACCTGAGCCAGGAGGGGGAGGGGGAGGTAACACCTCTGCCCAGGAATGTGGAGGGAGGCTGCAGCAGGGAACCTGCTCGGTGGGTTTAGTTTTCAGTTTTGGGGCTGGGTGGAGGAACACAGGGAACCCCAGGGCTGGGGTCTAAGCTCCCTGCTCCCCCAGAAGGACTTCACTGAGGGGTCCTGGGTGTACCCACAAGCTCTGTTTTGGACTGTGTTCCTGTTGTCCAATAAACCTTCGGTTTTACTGGCTGGCTGAGAGTCTCAGTGAATCCCAGGAAGAGGGGTGCAGGGCCTGGACTCCCCCACACTCCGTGACAACTGGTGGCAGCGGTGGGATCTACTGCACCCCGTGAACGGCGCTTCCTGCAGTAAGTGACTGGGGAACAGTAAAACGAAGGGGGATTGACGGGGACCAGGCGTGCTGAAGATTCAGAGAGAGAGACGGTTTCAGGGGGCGGTTAACCCCTGGGAGTGTGTGACCAGAGAGAAGGACTTTTGCAGTAACAGGGTCCCCCGGGGGATTGCAGCGAGCGGTCCCAGGGGCGGAGGAGTCTGCAACTCGACCCTGGCAAAGAGGTGGTGACCTCAAGAAGGACTGGCACACTAGGGGCTTTTCCTGGAAACCGTGGACAGCTGCCCGGCCTGCGAGTGGCCAGCCGGGAGATGTACGCTAAACGCCTTAAGAGCGACCTGGTGGAGCTGTGCAGGCAGAGGGGGCTGCGCGTCGGGAGGTCCACCAAGGAACAGCTGATTGCCCAGCTGGAGGAGAGGGATCGCTTGGATGACCCGATCCCTGTCCCTGAGGGAAGCCGCCCGGCGGACGCAGCGTGGGCCCTGGGGCCTGACCAGGCTGGGAGGGGTCAGACTGCTGCCCAGGACACCCCGAGACCCTTCCTACCTATGCCTGGGGGAGGGGTTGTGGGAAGCCCAGCGAATACCGAGGGCCCCCTGACCCCAGCAGCCAGCAGGGGATCCTCCCAGCGGAGCTCCCCATCCCTGGAGCGGATGCGGCTGGAATGGGAGAGGGAGAGGAAAATGAGGGAGCTGGAGGATCATGAAAAACAACGTCAACATGAGGAGAAACAACGTCAACATGAGCAGGAGGAGAAGGAGAAACAACGTCAACATGAGCAGGAGGAGAAGGAGAAACAACGTCAACATGAGCAGGAGGAGAAGGAGAGGGAGCGTCAGGAGAAGGAGAGGGAGCGTCAGGAGAAGGAGAGGGAACGTCAGGAGAAGGAGAGGGAGCGTCAACATGAGCAGCAGGAGAAGGAGAAACAAAGACAGCATGAACTGGAGCTGGCCAGGCTGAGGAGCAGTGGGGCCCCGGCTGCGGTGAGTGAGGGGGGACCCAAGACTGCAAGGAGCTTTGATAAGTGCTTCCTGGCCCAGCGGAAGGAGGGGGAGGACATAGATAGCTTCCTGACGGCCTTTGAGAATGCCTGCGAGCTGCACAGGGTTGACCCTGCAGACAGGCTCCAGTTCCTCACCCCCTTACTGGACCCCAAAGCCGTGGAGGTCTACAGCCGGATGACAGGGGCAGAGGCAGGGGACTATGAACTGTTCAAACAGGCTCTGCTCCGTGAGTTTGGGCTGACCCCCGAGATGTACCGGAGAAGGTTCCGGAGTCAGCGTAAAACGCCTGAGGTCACCTACCTACAACTGGTCAACAGGATGCAGGGATATGCCCGCAAGTGGACAGCGGGGGCCCAAACTAAAGAGGACCTGCTTGACCTGTTTGTACTGGAGCACCTGTATGAACAGTGCCCTTCCGACCTGAGGCTGTGGCTGGTGGACAAAAAGCTCGCGAACCCCCAGCATGCAGGGCAGCTGGCCGACGAGTTTGTGAACAGTCGGTCAGGGGGTAGCCGGGAGGAGTCCCAAAAGAACAGGCCCCCCCCGATGCAGAGAGAGAGTCACCATGGGGCCTCCCAGCGGGGAAATAGGGAGAACCCCCTCCAAAGGGGAACGCCTGGTGTCGGGCCCCTCCGACCCGTTCGAGGGGACCAACGTGACCTGAGCTGCTATCACTGTGGCCAGAGAGGCCACGTACGGGCCCAGTGCCCCGGGCTCAGGGACAAACTGAGCAGACCCAACCTACCCAGGGTTAACTGGGTAGGGACTCAGCTGGACGAGGGGCAGGCGACCCAGGAAAGGGGGGCTACCAGTTTGCCACCTGCTCAGGAGGGAAGAGTACCCCCAGCCAGCCCCGCCAGAGGGCTGGAGGCTCTGGACTCAGGGTGCTCGGTTTACAGGGTGGGTGCGGGGCTGTCCCTCCGGAGAGAGTGCCTTGTTCCCCTGGAGGTGGATGGGAGGAAGGTCAATGGATACTGGGATACGGGCGCGGAGGTGACGCTGGCCCGGCCCGAGGTGGTGGCCCCAGATCGGGTGGTGCCCAACACCTACCTGACCCTGACGGGGGTGGGCGGGACCCCATTTAAGGTGCCCGTGGCAAGGGTACACCTGAAATGGGGGGCCAAGGAGGGCCCCAAGGATGTGGGGGTACACCACCATTTGCCCACTGAAGTTTTGATGGGGGGAGACCTAGAGGACTGGCCAAGCGACCCCCAGACCGCCCTGGTTGTGACCCGTAGCCAGAGCCGGCGAGGGGCACTGCGACCTGACCCTGGGGAGGGTACCACACTGGAGGCGCGAGACCCTACTCGGGTGGGGAGGGAGCGCCGAGGGGCACGGCTCAGAGAGGCTGCGGCCTCAGACCTGGCCACGGAGGGGGAACCGGGCCCCATCCCTTCCCCAGCCGCTGAGTTCCAGGCCGAGTTGAGGAAAGATCCCTCCTTGCAGAAGCTCAGGGACCTGGCCGACCTCAGTGAGGGACGGACCATGAGGAGAGGCTGCCAGGAGAGGTTCCTGTGGGAGAAGGGGTTCCTGTACCGAGAATGGGCTCCCCCAGGGGAAGGGGAGTCCTGTGGGATCAGGAGGCAGCTGGTGGTCCCCCAGAAGTACCGCCGCAAGCTCCTGTCCCTGGCCCATGACATCCCCCTCGCAGGGCACCAGGGAATCCGGCGCACCCGGCAGAGGTTGCTACAGAACTTTTACTGGCCCGGGGTCTTTACCACCGTCCGGCAGTATTGCCGATCCTGTGACCCCTGTCAGAGGGTGGGGAAGGCCCGGGACAAGGGGAAAGCGGCGTTGAGACCTTTGCCCATCATAGAGGAGCCTTTCCAGAAGGTGGCCATGGACATCGTGGGGCCTCTCAGCAAGACGACCCGGTCGGGGAAGAAATACATTCTGGTGGTGGTAGATTTCGCCACCCGCTACCCCGAGGCAGTGCCCTTAGCTTCCATTGAAGCAGACACCGTGGCAGATGCGCTCCTGACCATTTTCAGCCGAGTGGGGTTCCCCAGGGAAGTCTTGACAGACCAAGGCTCCAACTTCATGTCGGCCCTGCTCCGGTGCTTGTGGGAGAAATGTGGGGTCCGGCATGACTGGGCCTCAGCGTATCACCCCCAGTCCAATGGGCTGGTGGAGAGGTTTAACGGGACGCTAAAGATGATGCTGAAAACCTTTATGAACCAGCACCCGCAGGATTGGGACAAGTACTTACCTCACCTGCTGTTCGCGTACAGGGAGGTGCCCCAGGAGTCTACCGGATTTTCGCCTTTCGAACTGTTATATGGAAGGAGGGTGAGGGGCCCCCTGGACCTGATGAGAGACGAGTGGGAGGGGAAGGCCACTCCCGATGGAGAGTCAGTGGTGGAGTATGTCCTGACCTTCCGAGGGAGACTGGCTGAACTCATGGGCCTGGCCAGGGAGAATCTGGCCAGAGCCCAGAGGAAGCAGAAGGTCTGGTATGACCGCACGGCGCGGGCCCGTGCCTACGCCACCGGGGATCAGGTGATGGTTCTCATCCCCGTGAGAAAGAACAAACTACAGGCCGCCTGGGAGGGCCCGTTCAAGGTCGTCAAGCAGCTCAATGAGGTAAACTATGTGGTGGAGCTGTCGAACCGGGCCCACCACCGCCGGGTGTACCATGTGAATATGATGAAGCCATATTATGCCAGGGGGAATGTGGTGTTAGCTGTGTGTGGTCAGTGGGAGGAGCAGGGAGATGACCCTTTAGTAGATCTATTCCCTGGGACCAGAGCTGGTTCCCCCCTGGAAACAATCCCCCTCTCGGATCAGCTCACCCCTGCCCAGCAAGCTGAGGTCAGGGGGGTGCTGCATCCGTACCGACAGCTGTTTTCCAACCAGCCTGGACGCACTAATCTGACTGTCCACCGGGTGCAGACAGGGTCGCACCCGCCGATAAGATGCTCCCCCTTCCGAGTCACAGGGAAAACTGCTCAGGACCTGGAAAGAGAGGTCCGGGACATGCTGGCTTTGGGGGTGATCCAGCCATCGGCCAGCCCTTGGGCCTCGCCGGTGGTGCTGGTCCCCAAAAAGGATGGGTCAGTCCGGTTCTGTGTGGACTATCGGAAGCTCAATGCCATCACTGTATCGGATGCCTACCCCATGCCCAGGCCGGACGAGCTCCTAGACAAGCTGGGAGGAGCTCGGTACCTTACCACCATGGACCTTACAAAGGGCTACTGGCAAGTGCCGCTGGATGCAGATGCCCGGCTGAAATCGGCCTTTATCACCCCTCTGGGGCTCTATGAGTTTCTGACCCTGCCTTTCGGCCTCAAGGGAGCGCCGGCCACCTTCCAGCGCCTGGTGGACCAGCTCCTGAGGGGGATGGAGAGTTTTGCCGTGGCGTATATTGACGACATCTGTGTCTTTAGCCAGACCTGGGAGGACCACGTGTCCCAGGTTAGACAAGTGCTGGACCGACTCCAGGGGGCTGGGCTGACTGTCAAAGCGGAGAAGTGCAAGGTGGGGATGGCTGAAGTATCTTACCTGGGCCATCGGGTGGGGAGCGGCCGCCTAAAGCCGGAACCGGCCAAGGTGGAGGTGATCAGAGACTGGCCCGCTCCCCACACCAAAAAGCAGGTCCAAGCCTTTATTGGGATGGCAGGATACTACCGAAGATTTGTGCCCCACTTTAGCGCCATAGCCACCCCCATCACTGAGCTATGCAAGAAGGGGAAGCCAGACAAGGTGGTCTGGACCGAGCAGTGCCAGGAGGCTTTCCGGGCGCTGAAGGAGGCTCTGGTCAGTGGCCCAGTTCTAGCAAACCCAGACTTTGACAAGCCCTTTGTGGTGTTCACCGACGCCTCCGACACGGGACTGGGGGCGGTGCTAATGCAGGAGGATGAAAAGGGGGAGAGACACCCCATCGTGTACCTGAGCAAGAAGTTGCTACCCCGGGAGCAACACTACGCGGCCATCGAGAAGGAGTGCCTGGCCATGGTGTGGGCCCTCAAGAAACTAGAGCCCTATCTCTTCGGGCGACACTTCACCGTCTACACCGACCACTCTCCCCTGACCTGGCTGCACCAGATGAAAGGAGCCAACGCCAAGCTCCTGAGGTGGAGCCTGCTCCTGCAGGATTACGACATGGACGTGGTCCACGTGAAGGGAAGTGCCAACCTGATAGCGGATGCGCTGTCCCGGAGAGGGGGCCCCGAACTTCCCCAGGTCACTGGTCACAGTGACCCCGCTCAGTTCAGTCTCGAAGGGGGGAGAGATGTGACGATGTGACGCAGCAGGGAGGGGGGAGTGTTGACCTGGGAATGTGCCCTGGGGACGGGAGACCTGAGAGCCTGTCACCTGAGCCAGGAGGGGGAGGGGGAGGTAACACCTCTGCCCAGGAATGTGGAGGGAGGCTGCAGCAGGGAACCTGCTCGGTGGGTTTAGTTTTCAGTTTTGGGGCTGGGTGGAGGAACACAGGGAACCCCAGGGCTGGGGTCTAAGCTCCCTGCTCCCCCAGAAGGACTTCACTGAGGGGTCCTGGGTGTACCCACAAGCTCTGTTTTGGACTGTGTTCCTGTTGTCCAATAAACCTTCGGTTTTACTGGCTGGCTGAGAGTCTCAGTGAATCCCAGGAAGAGGGGTGCAGGGCCTGGACTCCCCCACACTCCGTGACACAGGGCCAAACAGTGCTCACAGTGACAATCCCAATGAACTCAAGGAGGCTGCATAGTGTAACTGAGGCTTTGTCTACACTTGGAACTTTGTCAGCAAAACTTTTGTCATTCAGGGATGTTAACCCCCCCTCCCCCCCGAAGGACAAAAGTTTTACCAACGAAAAGTACTGGTGTGAATAGCATTTTGTCAGCAGGAGAGCTCTTTCCAACCGACAAACAGCAGCTACAACACGCAACTTTTAGTGGCATGGCTGTAGCAGCACAGCTGTGTCACTAACAGGCGTGTAGCGTAGACAAAGCCTGAGATCAGAACCTGGGTCTTCAAACAGTGTCTCCCAACAAACTTTGAAAGCTGAGCCTGCCACCAGCATCAGGAAAGTTAAAGCAACTGCACCCCACTAGGAAAGTGCCATGTGTTAAAGGCCTAAACATATTAATGGCTACATTTCCCAAGCCCCTCATGCCACCTCCCTGACAGACACTGAGAAATGCTGATGTATCATCATACTAATAAAACATGAATTAATAAAACAGAGTGAGAGTTCAGTGCCAAGGAGCATACTTCCTCTCCTTCCTTTCACACTTTGACAAGCTAGAACATAGCACAGTGTCGTAATAGAAACAAAAGCGTCATGAGCAATTCATACCAGCCAAGAATAGCCGTTGTGGGCTGCCTCCTCCTCCTCTGTTATCCTTCCGTCGTATGGGCCAAAATGAACTCCAACCGGCAGGGTGTCTGCCTCATTCCAGACTCCAAGCCCCGCCTGTGGGATACTTGAAAGCCCAATTCTCATCCCTGGGGGCAAAGTGAGAGCTGCTCTCCTTTCCTGTCCTGTTTCTACTATTGGGTCTCTGATGAAAACTGGAGGGCCATGAACTGAACACTCATCAATGAAGAATGTCAGGCAATCCTCACAAACTAGAGGAGGAAGAGAAACAGAACATTAGCTCCATCTCCCCTATCTGCATACCAGACCATTAACCCCATCACACAGGCCCTAGTGCACACAGGTGGCTGGGTTACATACTAGATAGCTGCACTCCAGCTGCTGCACATTGGCTGAATTGAAGAGAGTCTGAAGTTTTTCCCCACATTTCAGAGGCACATTTTCAGAGAATTTCTGTCAGGTGGTATATTGCTTCCAGCAAGCACTCAGTGGAAAGTGGACACAGCAGCCTGTTTAGCTAGGCAGGTCGCTGTGAACATGTCACCCAATGCTTAGCGCTCTGCACTGGCTCCTTATAGAATAGAAAGTCCAATTCCAGGTCTCTCCTCATATTAAAAGCCCTCCGTGGGAGAGAGTTACGTTCCATCAGAACAATGAAACTCTTGACCAAGAGGAGAGTTTCATGAGTTCAGGAGACAGAACTATCACAGGAGCTAGGCCAAGACTATGGAACTCAGTGCCACAAGAGTTAAGGAGGACTTTCAGAATTAAATACAAAACTTTTATCTTGAACCACTCCTCCTCCCGCTATTTCTCCTGCATGGTTAAAAGGAATAAAGAGATACAGATTATTCCTATTCTTAAATACTTTTAAGGTGCTCAGATACTATAGTGCGGGGGGCCATATAAGGAAAAATATTAGGGGCTCAAAGAGAAAGAAACCATGTGACTTACATAAGTAATCATCATCTTGTGGTTCACTTATTTCAACGTACACTTTTTTCTCTCTCTTTCGTAAGCTGTATGTGTTAACTTGGGTGCTCTGCCCTTGGGTTTTAGAAACTGCTAACCTGGGTAGATCTAAAAGGGGAATTATACTGAGTAGGTTAGTCTGTGCAGTACCAGAACTTATAGAAATAAATAGGCAATGGCATTTTCAGACCTAAATCTCATTTATATTGAGGCTGCTTTACACAGCAAAGTGGCTACAGAATATGTAAGAATCAGGCTCTTTGCACATGAAAACATATATAAATATGAGCCATACCACAGTTTCTAGGAGCTGAGCACTGAAAACCACTGCTGACTCTGACACTTCCTGACTATAATTGATTAAGCAGTGACACTGTCTCCTTAAATTTGTGTCTAGCTCACTGTCCTCTGATCTTAGTGCCAACAGCCTCAGGTGGGCTGGTATGCGAGAATTCAGACCCAAGCAAAATAGCAAAAAGAGGCCAGTCTGTGTCCTGATGACCATGCTTCGCATTGGCAAGATTGACTCAGGCCGGGTTAGATGTCTAGTGCTGGTTTCCTATGGCAACAACAGGAGTGCCATGGAGACTCACCCTGCCTTGCGTCACCCAACAGTACCCTAAGCAACCAGTTAAAGAGCAGCACGACAAGATTTGAAGGCAATCCCATCAGGTTGGTGGCTGTGAGCTGAGGTGCTGAGGGATGGACTCAGGGACTGAGAGCTCAAGGGAAAAGCAGCAGTAAGAATAGCTGTGGTATTGAATTGGACTTCACTATAATCAGAGATTATCAGACTGTTTTGTTCAATATCTTCATAAATGATCTGGAGGATGGTGTGGATTGCACTCTCAGCAAATTTGTGGATGATACTAAACTGGGAGGAGTGGTAGATACGCTGGAGGGCAGAGATAGGATACAGAGGGACCTAGACAAATTGGAGGATTGGGCCAAAAGAAACCTGATGAGGTTCAATAAGGATAAGTGCAGGGTCCTGCACTTAGGACGGAAGAACCCAATGCACAGCTACAGACTAGGGACCGAATGGCTAGGCAGCAGTTCTGCGGAAAAGGACCTAGGGGTTACAGTGGACGAGAAGCTGGATATGAGTCAGCAGTGTGCCCTTGTTGCCAAGAAGGCCAATGGCATTTTGGGATGTATAAGTAGGGGCATAGCGAGCAGATCGAGGGACGTGATCGTTCCCCTCTATTCGACATTGGTGAGGCCTCATCTGGAGTACTGTGTCCAGTTTTGGGCCCCACACTACAAGAAGGATGTGGATAAATTGGAGAGAGTCCAGCGAAGGGCAACAAAAATGATTAGGGGTCTGGAACACATGACTTATGAGGAGAGGCTGAGGGAACTGGGATTGTTTAGTCTGCGGAAGAGAAGAATGAGGGGGGATTTGATAGCTGCTTTCAACTACCTGAGAGGTGGTTCCAGAGAGGATGGTTCTAGACTATTCTCAGTGGTAGAAGAGGACAGGACAAGGAGTAATGGTCTCAAGTTGCAGTGGGGGAGGTTTAGGTTGGATATTAGGAAAAACTTTTTCACTAGGAGGGTGGTGAAACACTGGAATGTGTTACCTAGGGAGGTGGTAGAATCTCCTTCCTTGGAAATTTTTAAGGTCAGGCTTGAAAAAGCCTTGGCTGGGATGATTTGATTGGGGATTGGTCCTGCTTTGAGCAGGGGGTTGGACTAGATGACCTCCTGAGGTCCCTTCCAACCCTGATATTCTATGATATTTCCATGTTTCTACAGATAATGAGATTTACGTGTCCCTCTGTAACCCCTGGCATGCAGAGAGCTCCTCCCACCAAATCTCATAGGCTGCAGACCTAATACTCCTCAGACCGACCATGAAAATACAGAGGAGATTTGCCCACATTCTGGGCTTACCAGTTTTCAGATCAACAACATTAGTGACAGGGATTCTGGTGCCCACATCTGAATTTTTGTCCAATTTCTCAGCATTGGTTTGATTTTCAGAGACTTCCTTCTCAGAGGCCTTCTCCAGCATTGTCTTTTCATTCTGCACAGAAAGTTGTTTTCCATTACAATAATTGTACTGTTCTGGTTCTCTCTACCCAGAGCCTGTCATGTGGAGAAACTAACATACAAAAGACTACAAGGAGCAGATGGCCATGTAAAAAATAGGTTGACCACTGCAGCAATGGAGTACCTTTTCCAGGTCAGACATGGCACAGCAGCTCTCCCCAAATGGCACCCCCTGCTGACAGTCGCTCCATCACCACAGCAATCTCTCTTCCCATAATTTGGCCTTCTTGCCAGGTCACACTTTAGTCCACCCCTTCCAGGGCAACAGAAAGCCCAACATCCTCACCAAAGGATCTTTGGGCCTCCAACATGAGGCCTCTGGTCCTCACATCCTTACCTCAAAGTTTTCCAGTGTCCTTGTCCCCTTCTCTGGGCTCATGACACTTTACCAGTGGCAGATAGGGGAGCCTGGGCCATTCCACTACACCAGGTCCCAGCCCAGGAACCTTTAGCCCAGGGGCGGGGAACCTACAGCCCACAGGCTAGATCCAGCTCTTTGTTTAATTTCATCTGGCCCATGGCAAGTCTCAGCACCACAGGCTGGAAGCGCCGAGCCTCAGTGCCCCCCCATGAGTGCCTGCTCGAGCTACCAGGGGTGGGAAGCTTTGGCACCCCCCCCACAGGGCTGTATGTGGCCCATGATTGATTTTTTTCTGTGAGTCAATGGCCCGGTGATAGAAAAAAGGTTCCCTACGCCTACTTTAGCCAGTGGTTCAGTTCTACTCCTTGCTGCTGCTGCTGTTTCCCTGGACTCCTTCCTAGCCAGCCTCTCTCAGGCTTGGCCTTTTAAGGCCCTTAGTCTGTTCCTCCACAGAGCCCCATCCAAAGCACTCTCTCCTCTTCCTAGCAGTCTGACTCCAAATCCCTCCCTTCTTTCAGGGCACACCCCCAGTGCCTTCTCCTCTCCATGGCTCCCTTCTCCCCAGCTGCTTACCAGCCTCCTCTATTCCCACTAGGATGCCAGGACTTAGATTATTCTCCTACTTGGCCTCTACCTTACCACCTCCTTAATCCCCTAGAACAATTATAGACATTCACTCTACAAGTTGCTTCCTTTCTTTATCCTAACCAACCTGCTTTTGCCCAGCTGGGCTTCATGATCAGCCACCTCTGGCTCTCCCTCCAGGTGCACCAAGGTAATATAACTCACCTCTCAGGCCCACATTAATCCATTCAGGGCCAATGTGGGGTTCACACCCCATCACAGGACCTCATACAATTTGACTTGAATATTCTCTTTGGTGGCCTTTGATAATCCAAAGGGGATATATGGAGGGTGAGAGGCAAGGAGCAAGTTATCTACAAGGCTTAAAATACAGATATTTACCTACTGACCTCTTCACTAAGGTGATTTGATATTTGCCTAATCTGATACTGTGTCTACTGTATAAAGCCAGTCAAAAGCTTTTAAATAAAATTTTAGAATGTAAAAATGGTCTTTGTGTAAAACAACAACAAACAAACAAATAAATTGTTTCACAAAAAAGTTGACTTTTCCATTTTTTGTTACATTGTTCATAACATTTTAATATTTTTTTGAAATTTTTTTTGAAATTGTTACCCAAATAGTTAGTGAAATGTTTCCATTTTTCAGCCAGCTCTACTTTGGAATAAAAAATTTTGTGCTCTACCATCGTAAGACCCTCTACCAACCAGTAGGGGGCGTATCAGTCTTAGCAGGAAGTATTCTGTCCCAGTGTTACAATCCTGATGTAACTGTTGATGTTGCTCTGGACTCCCATTTGGGCAGAAAGTTTGTGGCTTGCCTGTATTAGACATCTCCCCTCTGAAATTTGCCACATCAAGAAGCAGCCTTGAAGTGAATTTGTTTCTATCTGCAATGTATTTAAGTCCAGTGGCAGAAACTCAACAATTCCACTGAGATATTCTGAAAAATGATCCTCAGTCTTAAAGCTTTTCTTGGCCTTTTATATAAATGCTTTTTTCTCCCCTTTCCCATCTTGTATATGTATCCTATTGGTGTATATAAGTATTTTTACAATCATTTGATTGAGGTTCTGGGTTTTAATTATTACATTTAACATTAAAGTAATTATTTAATTGATAATTGTGGTCCAAGAACCTCTTTGTGTCAACTGGCCGAGGACAGAGGGGGCATAGAGTATTACAGGGATCCCTGCGACAAGTATATGCACCATAGTTCACAAAGAGTAGCATGCAAGGTCTCTACCAGGTGCCAATACGTAGATCATCATAATCATGAAAGGTATGTAAGGATAATATTTAAGAAGTTAGGTATCTATACTGGAAATTATGTTCTTAATGCCTTGAAGTTAAAAGCAGGTCACTGAGCGGTGACAGGCCTCAGACAAGTTCTGTTCAGCCAGGGTCGGAGGCCCTAATCTCTCTAGCCAATCATGTGTGTCTCACAAGGTACATCTATTTGCATACGGAGCCACCAGCCAATCAAGATTGTGAAAAAGACAAGGGATCCCAAAATCGAAGGGACTCACAGCAGGAGAGCATCTGGTTTATGAATGAAGATTAAAGGACTGTTTTGCTATATTTGGGGCTGCATATCCGGCATCTAGGGGACAAGCTGATGGAGAGGCTTGTCTCATGAAAAGGGGATCACAGCCGACCTGATTGAAAAGTGCTGGTGATCGATACTTTATTAAAGCTGAGGGTATCTTCTTAATTAAGTCTAGGCTCTAAAAAGTGTGTTATGATTTTATCTGTAACCATTTGTTTCCAATATTTCTACTTGCTATCATTTGATTGAACTTGGATTTGTTCTCACTATAACCTCTGCTGCATGTTAAGCAGAGCGGTGATCTGAGGTGTAACTGGTAAACTGGGGTGTCCTGTGCCACAGCTGTGACTGTGACAACTGTGAGTGGCCAGTGGAACAGGGGCTGCACGCTCCAGGGGGATGCACAGAGGGCTTGGAAAGTGCCTCTCTCTGCCCTGCAGAGGGACAGCAAAGCCTGCATAGGCTGAGAGGGGAGTGCTTGTGGTGCCTGGGGCTCCTGGAATCAGGGAGCTGATCCACAACAGGTACAGACAAGATTGCCTCATGCTAAGAGCAGGTGGTAGTGAGGTGCCCCACAGCCCTCGTACCCCTAGGAAGTGTCACAATAATTATTTCATTATTAGTTGACTCAGCAGTATAACTAGCACATAAAAAGCACTTTTCATGTCACTGTAGAGGCATTTGTTAATTAAAAATGGGGTTCACCTCCTCTATAAGATTCCTCATCTAAGCAAAAAGTACTTAGTAAGCTTACTTGACTGACGTTCTGCCTTTTCTTTTTTTCCTGTTTCATACTGCCAGATTTACATGGTGGCCTGAAGGTTTTAACTGTAAGTGTAAAACAAACAAACAAACCAAACACGTTCCCAAATGCTGCACGACCAACATTACCGAAATTGTAAATGTCACAGGCAGGAAGCTGCCAGCCATTTCATGTTCTGACTTACTGTCCCAGAATCACAGAAATCAGAGATAGAGAAGCTCTAAGAAAGTCATCTCAGCCCTCCCCAACCACTACGTACCTGTTACAATATAACTGGTTTCACTGTGCAAGGTAACAATTTAACAAAGCAAGGTGTAGAGATCAGGATGTTAGGTTAATGCTTTGTTATGTAAGAAACTGCTATTCACTCATCATAAAATTATTTAATATTTATAAATAACATACAGTGTGAGTGCTTGAAGCAGCCTTTGACTTAGCAGCAGTTTGAATCTATCTGAACCCATAAGCCCCAGGGTGTCACAGAGTAGTTCAGACCCTTTGAACTTCTCTGTACATGTTCCACATTTCATGCTGCCTCGCTGCTGATACAGGATGTTTGTGAATAAAAAATAAACTGTTCACTTTTAACCTGAATGCCCCAGATTAGAGCAAGGAGAGCCTCAAGTTGCAACCCTTGTGGTGAATTAAAGTGTCATGTTAAGGAGCTCCAAAGTGAATCTTCTCCAGTTCTCCACAGCTAGAAGGGTGAAAGGGCAACATGAGACCTTTGAGGCTGGGGACTATGTGGCAAGGAGCTGATTCCCCCAAGGATCTTTCAGTCATTGGAGATGCCCAGTAATGATAGCTCATTAAAATGAAGAGTCACTTCTTTGCTCTAAGAAAAGGAGGACTTGTGGCAGCTTAGAGACTAACAAATTTATTTGAGCATAAGCTTTCGTGAGCTACAGCTCACTTCATCGGAATTCATCCGATGAAGTGAGCTGTAGCTCACGAAAGCTTATGCTCAAATAAATTTGTTAGTCTCTAAGCTGCCACAAGTCCTCCTTTTCTTTTTGCAAACACAGACTAACACGGCTGCTACTCTGAAAATTCTTTGCTCTGTTACCTAAAGGTTTTGGTGTCCAGTCTTCATCAGACTCAGAGTCGTATATGATGGGGTTTGGGGGACGTCGACCACGACACATAAATGCAGGTTTCGGGGTAGGAAGGCCTAACAAAGAAATCCATTATAAGCAATAACAGCTGACATGATCTGAGTCTTGCTTATGCAGTGACACCCCTTCCCAACACCTTGCACTGGGAATACAGGCATGGGAACCTGGTGGCAGTGCCACGTGTCCTAATCTGGAAGACCTGTGATGCTCGCCTGGCACCTCAGGACTCCTACTGCCCAGGCCAGAGGCCTTGCAGAAGCCTCAAGTGCCTGCAAGGCTCATCACAGAAACAGCAAATGGAGAAGCCAGGGCATTCACCTAAGCCTAAGGTCTGAAATGGGAGGTACAGAGCGTGAGTGTTTTCTATACTGGATTTATACTCTGGCTTCTCTCTGCCCCAAAGACACAAACTCTCAATGTCTCTTCCCTCTCAAAACGAGGAAGGAGACTTAAAGGAGGACTAAATACAACATCTTCAACTCTCCAGCTGCTTGTGCCACTTGGAGTTGCCGTTTTCACCCCCAGCTGGCCCGCTCACCAAGTTCAACCATAAACTCATAGTTCCGCTTCATGTTCCTGTAGCGGGTTTTCTCCCAGTCTCCCATCTCTGCCCATTGCTCCTTAGGGAAATAGATGGACAGCTCTCTGAATTCATCTTCCACCTAGTCAAGTGAAGAAAAGTGTCACAGGTGTGTTATGTTCACTAGTCACTGTCCAAATTTTCTCAACAAAAGGGAACACTTCCTTCCTTCCCTGTCCACCCACCCTAGAACAATAGCAGCAAATCTCTTGGGCAGAGAAATGTGTATGGAAATTGGCCCTGTGCAGCATCTCATCTCCTACCTTTTCCACTGACTGACCATTTGGAATGGAAAAGTGAGGGTCTAATTTTAAATTAATCTCCTGGGCCTGATTATTATCTCTGGCCAGGAGACAGGGAGTGAGCTCCTTCCATTGGTGCTGGGGGTCTCAGCCCCACGGCTCTTGCCTCCCAAGGCACAGGGGCACGTGCTCCTTCCCCTGCAGGTGGAATCCTAGATGCTCTCCCTTCCTGCAATGGGGAAGATGAGACAAATTTCCCAGCTCCCCATGGGGGTCACCTGCTCCCAGCAGCTGCTCCCCTGGGCTCCTCACCTTGGAACTCTCCCCTGCTTTCCTGCTTTTCTGCTCTTTCCTCTTTTCTGATGCTCTCCCTTCTCCAGCATTGTCACTCATGGTGCCTGACAATTTGTCCTGCCACCCCAGTAAACTCTGTAAGGGTACAATGAAATGAGGGCCCCACAGGTGTCTCTTCCCTTTCTGGAGTTCAGCCCTTTTTGGGATCTTTGGGGTTCAGCCTGAATAGCAGTCCTCCTGCCTCACAGGCTCAGCTCAATTTGGGATCTCCTGCCTCACAGGCTTAATCTAGTTTGGGGTCTACCCCCATCATCCCATGCAGCTCAGCCCAGGTTGGCATCTCTCCCCTCTGCCCCTGGGCACAGCCAGGGTTGGCGTCTCTCCGCTTGACCCTCAGCCCAGGTTGGCGTCTTTCCCCTCGGCCCCTGCGTCTCAGCCCGGGTTGGCGTCTCTCCCCTCGGCCCCTGGGGCTCAGACCGGGTTGGCGTCTCTCCCCTTGACCCTCAGCCCAGATTGGCGTCTCTCCCCTCGGCCCCTGGGGCTCAGCCCAGGTTGGCGTCTCTCCCCTCGGCCCCTGGGGCTCAGCCCGGGTTGGCGTCTCTCCCCTCGGCCCCTGGGGCTCAGCCCGGGTTGGCGTCTCTCCCCTCGGCCCCTGGGGCTCAGCCCGGGTTGGCGTCTCTCCCCTCGGCCCCTGGGGCTCAGCCCGGGTTGGCGTCTCTCCCCTCGGCCCCTGGAGCTCAGCCCAGGTTGGCGTCTCTCCCCTCGGCCCCTGGAGCTCAGCCCAGGTTGGCGTCTCTCCCCTCGGCCCCTGGGGCTCAGCCCGGGTTGGCGTCTCTCCCCTCGGCCCCTGGGGCTCAGCCCGGGTTGGCGTCTCTCCCCTCGGCCCTGGGGCTCAGCCAGGGTTGGCGTCTCTCCCCTCGGCCCTGGGGCTCTGGGGTCACCCCCCACCCAATGACTGGATTGGTCGAACTGGGCTACACCAGCCTCTTCCCCCACAACCCTTTGCCTTGTTCTACCAGAGCCCGCCAAAACCTCTAGCCAATCATAGAGGGGCATCGGTATATTGTGGCCAATCATCGCGGGGCGAACGGACGGCGGCCGCCAATCAGCGGGCAGCGCGGGAAAGAGAGCTGGTCTCGCGCCCGGCAGAACGTGGTTAACGGCTGCGGCGCGAGGCGAGGGGAGAGGAGAGGCAAGGAAACCTGCCCCGCCCCGCCCCGCCCCTAGGCGAGAAGGGCGGGGCTTTCCCGCCCCGAAGGGCCGGTCAGCCACGCCCACTCCGCGAGGGGCGGGGGAAGCCCTGCTCGGGCAGTTGGAGGAGAGGGGCATGGAGGTGGGAGGGGTCTCTGGGGGGGTTTGAAGGGAGTGGGGTGGGGGAGGGGTCTCTGGGGTGGGATTGAGGGGAGGGGGCCAGAGGCGAGGGGTCTCTAGGGGGGTTTGAAGGGAGTGGGGTGGGGGAGGGGTCTCTGGGGTGGGATTGAGGGGAGGGGGCCAAAGGCGAGGGGTTTCTAGGGGGGTTTGAAGGGAGTGGGGTGGGGGAGGGGTCTCTGGGGTGGGATTGAGGGGAGGGGGTCAGAGATGAGAGGTCTCTGGGGGGGTTTGAAGGGAGTGGGGTGGGGGAGGGGTCTCTGGGGTGGGATTGAGGGGAGGGGGCCAAAGGCGAGGGGTTTCTAGGGGGGTTTGAAGGGAGTGGGATGGGGAGGGGTCTCTGGGGTGGGATTGAGGGGAGGGGGTCAGAGGCGAGGGGTCTCGAGGGGCATTGAGGGGAGTGGGATGGGGAGGGGTCTCTAGGATGGGATTGAGGGGAGGGGGTCAGAGGCAAGGGGTCTCTAGGGTGGGATTGAAGGGAGTGGGATGGGGAGCGGTCTCTGGGGTGGGATTGAGGGGAGGGGGCCAGAGGCGAGGGGTTTCTAGGGGGGTTTGAAGGGAGTGGGATGGGGAGCGGTCTCTGGGGTGGGATTGAGGGGAGGGGGCCAGAGGCGAGGGGTTTCTAGGGGGGTTTGAAGGGAGTGGGATGGGGAGGGGTCTCTGGGGTGGGATTGAGGGGAGGGGGTCAGAGGCGAGGGGTCTCTAGGGGCATTGAGGGGAGTGGGATGGGGGAGGGGTCTCTGGGGTGGGATTGAGGGGAGGGGGTCAGAGGCGAGGGGTTTCTAGGGGCATTGAGGGGAGTGGGATGGGGGAGGGGTCTCTAGGACGGGATTGAGGAAGGGGCAGATGCGAGGGGTCTCTAGGGGCATTGAGGGGAGTGGGATGGGGAGGGGTGTCTAGGGTGGCATTGAGGGGAGTGGGATGGGGAGGGGTCTCTAGGGGCATTGAGGGGAGTGGGATGGGGGAGGGGTTTCTGGGGTGGGATTGAGGGGAGTGGGATGGGGGAGGGGTTTCTGGGGTGGGATTGAGGGGAGTGGGATGGGGAGGGGTCTCTAGGGGCATTGAGGGGAATAGGATGGGGGAGGGGTCTCTGGGGTGGGATTGAGGGGAGGGGGGTCAGAGGCGAGGGGTCTCTAGGGGCATTGAGGGGAGGGGTCTCTGGGGTGGGATTAAGGAGAGGGGGTTGAGGGAAGAATCCCAGGCGCCCTGAGAAGAGGGTGCTGGGTAAGGAACCCATAGGGCAGGGGTTCTCAACCTTTATCTTTCTGAGCTGCCCCCCCCTCCCCTCCCGCCTCGCCCCAGACACACACTGTGCTATAAAAACTCCAGGGCCCAGCTGGGCCACAACAATTGTGTTTCTGCATATACAAGCCAGGGCCGGTGTTAGGGGGTAGCAAGCCAGGCAGTTGTTCTGGGCCCCACACCACAGGGGCCCTGCGAAGCTAAGTTGCTCAGGCTTTGGCTTCAGCCCCAGGTAGTGGGACTCAGTGCCCCGGGCTCCAGTCCCATGTGGCAGGAATTTGGCTTTCTGCCCTGGGCCCTAGTGAGTCTAACGCTGGCCATGCCTGGTGGACCCCTGTAACCTGCTCACGGCCTCCCAGAGGGCCCCGGACCCCAGATTGAGAAACACTGATATAGGGGATCCGGGTGCAGACCCAGATCCCCAATCCTGAAAGGCCCATGGATTCAGTTCAGAGAAGTGGGGAGGGAGCTCACTGACTCCCCACTCCTTCCTGCCCCTTCTCCCTCACTTTACCCGCAGCTCCCTCCACACACTCTGTGAACTGAGTTGCTGGGGTCTCAGCACAAGCTCCTGCCGGGCTAGGGCCTGTCACCCTTGGGTGAAGGCCTCCTTTCCTTCACACCTCCACGGGGGTGCTACCTGGCCCCCTCACCAGCAGAGAGGCTGAGGGCTGAACGGGCCATGGGACCCCTGCACCTGCACCTCAGCCCTTGGGGGTTTCCCCGCAGGGTAGTACTAGGACAGCTGTTCCCGTCCAGGCAGACCCAGCAGCCTGGAAACCATTCCCGTCCAGGAATGCTAAAGCCAAGGTCGCAGTTAAAGAGAAGTTTCAGAGTAGCAGCCGTGTTAGTCTGTATCTGCAAAAAGAACAGGAGGACTTGTGGCACCTTAGAGACTAACAAATTTATTTGAGCATAAGCTTTCATGATTTACAGCTGAATGCATCTGATGAAGTGAGCTGTAGCTCACAAAAGCTTATGCTCAAATAAATTTGTTAGTCTCTAAGGTGCCACAAGTCTTCCTTTTCTTTTTAGTTAAAGAGAAGAAGACCTGGGGGTTGAGAAGGAATAGATGACGGCTGGAGCCATGAACAAGTTCGTGTCCCTGTAGAGCTTTGTGTGGTGTGTTTGTACAGAGCCTGGCGCAGGAGACACCGAGCCAGACAAGTAGCTGTAGTAATCAGAAGATGCACCCTTTGCATTCCCCCAAACAGCCACTCGAGGCCATTGTGGCTCCGTTCCCTGTTAGCTGCATGGCGTTGGGGAAGCAGGCAGGGGAGAGCTGGGGTGGCTGGCAGAGGGAGTATTGGAAGCTCTTTGACTTTGCTCCTTGCAGCAGGAGCAGCAGCCGGCATGAATCCCTGCAGCAGAAGGGCAGGCGATGACCCCAGCCTTGCCCGCTCTGGCCCGCAGCTGACAGCATCACAGCTGGGACACCACGGTGCCGGGCAGAGACCTGGCCGAGTCAAGCGGCGCAAAACCAAACGGGAGCGCAACTCCGCCAAGTTCGGCAGGAACACTGCGGTCGGAGGTCTGGAGCAGAGGCCTGGCTGCAGGACGCTTCAGAGGATGCCGGCCCCGGGCTGGAGCTCGCACTGTGCTGGCTACGCCAAGTCCACCCCTCTACCAGCCATCAAAAGGGACTCCGGCTCCATGCCGGTCATCATAACCCAGCACAGGCTCAGCCAGCACCTGGGCATGTTTAACAGGGAGGTGAAATCAGCTGACATCAAGAGGCTGCTGGATCCCCGAAGTAAGCGAGAGACGGAGACAAGTGCTGCAATCCCTGGCGCAATCAGCCAGGCTTGGGAACTCTGCGCCCCTGGTCAGACATGCGCTCCAGACAGACAGCATGGGACCAGCGTGCCTGTACCCCACGCAATGGGCGAAGGGCCCCAACCTACAGCTGCCCCCGCTGCCAGGGAGCTGGGCCCAAGTCACTCTGAAACCGCGGTGGTGGAGACAGAAGATTCCCAGGCTGAGGTCCCAGCTCCCCTGGACGAGAAGGAGAATGTCCCCCCGAGTGGGGCCGAGCCAGGCGGTGCCACCGCCGCCATGAGGAAGCTGGCCCAGGAACTCCAAACCCATCTCAACCTGACGTCGATGTTCCCGGGGCGCAATCTGATCAGCGAAAGGCGCCAGACAATACTCAGCACCCTGCTGGACCGGCACCAAACCCTGCCCGATCTCTCTGCCCTAATGGCGCATAACAAGCTGTGCGGTGGCTCTGCCCAGGGAGGTAAGGGCTGTGGCCAAGGGTGTGCGGCGGGGTGGGGGTCAGCAAACTCATGACATCACTACAGCTGTCATAAGCTAGGCAGGGACAGGCCTGCTTAGTCCTTGGAGGGGAGACTCCCGATTGTCCCAGGGAGTGGGGTGTGGGGTTCAATAGGGGGCGCTCTCCCCTGGCAGTCAGTGCTGACCCCAGTGCAGCGCTAGGGGCTTGTGCTGCCAGGAGTGGGTCAGGGGCTCAGTAGGGGGCGCTCTCCCCTCTCACCGTCAGTGCTGGCCCCAGTGGGGCGCTAGGGGGCATTGTGATGCAGGGAGCAGGATGGGGGCTCAGGAGGGGCCGCTCTCCCCTGGCAGTCAGTGCCGGCCCCAATGCAGCACTAAGTCTTTCAAATGCACACCCCAGCCCCCTGTATTTTAATTCAAGTTCCCTGGGGTCTGTCCCCCGGAGTTGGGGCGCTAGCCCTGCTGCCCGGGCCAGGCCCAACTTGTGCAGTTCCATTCTGCCTCCTCATCTCCCTGCTGCAGTTTCCCTAGTTGGCATCCCAGGTCCCGCACGGGGCGGGTGCCATGACTTTCCTGTACTAGCTTCCTGCGGTTTTGGGCCGGGGGGGCCGATTGGTGCATTCCCCCCAGAAGCGGGTGCAGTGAGCCTGCGGTTCGGGGCTGGGCGGAGTCGTATTCTGTCCTGTCGCTCTGGAGAGGCGGGTGCAGTGACTCTGCGGTTCTGGGCCCGGGCGAGGGCGGAGTTGTGTTCTGTCCCGTAGCTCTGGAGAGGTGGGTGCAGTGACCCTGCAGTTCGGGGGCAGGGACGGAGTCGTGTTCTGTCCCGTAGCTCTGGAGAGGCGGGTGAGGTGACCCTGCGGTTCTGGGCCTGGGCGAGGACAGAGTCGTGTTCTGTCCTGTCGCTCTGGAGAGGCGGGTGCAGTGACCCTGCGGTTCAGGGCCGGGCGAGGGCGGAGTCGTGTTCTGTCCCGTCGCTCTGGAGAGGCGCCTGGCCCACACTGCGTTTGATTCCTGGGTTTGCGCGGCCTCCTGATTTTCTGCTGCCCTCAGCTCTCAGGAGCCCAGATGCCAGGGGGCAGGCGCTGCTGTTGGGTCCGGGATCAAGTGGCAGCTGGAGCTCTGAACAGGGCATTTCGGGGAAGAGGAGAAGGGGACAGGACGTGTTGGCCTTCAGCAGCCCCAGCCCTGTGCACACGGTCATTAAAACGGTGAGTGCCCTGTGGTCCCTGGAAAGCCCCCTACCCCAGAACCTAGTGGCTGGAGGGCCATAAAGGCACCTTCCTCCATCACTGGGGCAGCCAACACCAGGCCCAGACCCTCCCGCCTGCTGGGTTGTCAATCTAAAGGCCTGTCGCTAGGCCTGCCTACTCCATTTCCAGTGGGACTCCAGGGGACAGGGAGAGGACCCAGTGATTTTCCAAGGTGGGGTCTTTGCCTTACTGACTTGTGTGCATGGCAGCATGCATGTGGCATTGGTGAGGGACAGACAGAGGGACAGAGATTAGCTAGTTAAGATGAGAGCAAAGGTCCTCTGCCCATGGGGAGGTGGAGACCTCTGGTCAGGCAGAGCTGGCCTTACCTCGCAGGGATGTGTGGGCCATGACTCCATAGCCTCGGAGATGGGCTGCAATCTAAGCCAGTCCCATTGCAGAGCACCCCAGTGCGGAGTGCCCCAGCCCAGCCCCAAATAACCCATCGGAGCCAGATACACCAGAGCACACTGCCCACACAAGGGGCAGAGTCGGCAGATGGCCCCTGCCACTCCCAGCATTTGCCCTGTTAGCTGGCGTGCTGTCCTCCTCCGGCTGGACAAGCCAGCCCCCTTCTCTTTCCATGCAGGGAGAGAGGAGAGCGACCCGAAGGGAGGACCTGGAATCCCTTGGCGCATGCGAGCCATTTGGCCAGCACAGCATGCACCCCACTGCAGCTCCGTCCCACCACGCGCTCCTGTCCGGCTCGGCCCTACACTCATGCACAATAGCCACCTTCGTCCCGCAAGCCCCAGGCCCCATGCCCAGAGCTGCTCTGTGCTGCGGGAGATCCTGGGAAGCCATCTGGGAGCCCAGGACCAGGCTCGAGAGAGCCAGCATGGCCTTTAGGCTGGCCCGAAAGGAGTGTGCCTCCAAGGGACATGGTCAAGGGCACTGGATGCCATTCGCAGCTGGGGATTCGGTGCGGACCTTGGGTCTGGACAGCAGGAGCCCTGCGGAGTGCCCCTTGGCTGGGCCCCTCCAGCATCCCTGTGCCCACCGGCTGAGCCCAGAGCTGTGGCAGGTGCTGCAGACCCAGACCCAGACCCAGAGCAAGCGGCCCCCACTGGAGCTACACACTTCCCAGACCATGGAGAGAGCCGCCTCGGAGATGCAGACCTCCTTCGATGTCCTGAAAAGCATCTGGAGCCCCAACCAGCCCAGCCAGGCAGCAGAGGTCCTGGCCCCCCGAGCGCTGGCATGGCCTTGTCCAGGGCACAGGGCTGTCTCCTGGGAGCTGTGCTCAGAACCAGCACTCCTCCCGCAGGTCTGCTCGCTGGATAGGCAGGGGCCTCACCTGGAACCGCTCCTGCCCCCCAAAGAAGCTCAAAAGCCCAGGCATGCCAACAGGCTGTTGGTGAAGCCCAGAGACCACTGTCAGAAGCCGGCATCCATGGAGCCAGTGAGAGCCCCCAACTGCTATCAGCCATGGGACTCCAGAGCCGCCGCTCCCAGAACCTGGGATCTGCCAGAAGCCAGTGGGGAAGGCTGCCCCCGTGCTGGGGGGTGGGAGAGCAGGTTCCCCCTGGGGGGGGCCCAGCAGCTACGCACACTCCAGCAGCTGCCCATGTCCTTCTTCCCCCCCTCAGAGGCGCTGGAGCACAGCCGCTCGCCGCAGCCCACTCTGCACGGATACCTGCTAGAGGAGGGCAGCCCTGAGGCCTGGGTCTTCCCCCGCATGAAGCTGTACTGAGAGATCTTGGCAGGGGGAGGAAATGCATTGGGAGCCCTGGCACCGCTGGCTGGATTGGGGCACTCACTGGTCCCTCCGGCTCCCAGCTGCCTTTCCTCGGAGCCCTGTGCGGCGTCAGTCAGTACTGGGATCAACTGTGCGGCTTTAGGGGCCTGCGCGCAGCCCAACTCTGTCATGGTCAGGGTATCCACCCCTCTTGGGTCCCCCAGGCCACCTCCCAAGCAGGGGGCTCCCCCAGAGCCGAGGCCATGTTAGAGGCTCCTCAATAAAGGCCAGTTGTCAATAAGCGGCACTGTGGGGGTTTCCTTGGAGGTGAGAGAGTTCCTTGAATTCACAGCCACGCCAGGCTGGGGGGCAGGTTCCACTTCTCCCTCTCACCAGCCCCATTCCCAGGCGCCCCCTTGGGGTTAGCGTCACTGCCTCCAGCCCCCAGGAGTGCGGGCCATTCCCAGAGGCTCTCTGAGGCCAAGGCAGCCATGGATGCATTGTCCTTCTGAGCCAGAGCAAGGCCTGGGGCCAGGAGCCTTGCATGAACCCTGTCACTCCCCCTCCATGAGCCCCCGTTGCAGAGAATTGCCTTTAAGAAAATCGCCCCCGAGATGCCCCCTGGAGGGTCCGCAGCAGCCTCAGGCAGTGGGATTTCCACCCCTGATGCTTTGCTGCCATAGGCAGCATGACCTGTCCTCCCGCCCGCACAAGGAGATAGCTGGCTGAGCGCATCCCACTCTGCTTTCCCGCTGGGGTCGTCTTAGTTGCCCGCCCCTCTCCAGGGCCAGTGGCCTTCCAAACCATAAACTAAACCAGGGACCCAGAGGGCTGGGGGCTGGCTGGCTGGAGAGACAGAGGGATAGACAGACAGACAGATCTCCCCTCAGGTTGAATGCTCTGTTATGCCCCTGTACAGATCCTCAATCACTGAGTCCCCGTGACCAGGCCGTCACGCTGGGATTCCCCCCAGTCAGGGTCAGATCACTCATGGCTTTCGTAGTGGCTGTTCCCCCAGCCCCATTGCCCCTGGAGGGTATTAACTAGGAGTCGGGACCGCTCTGACCCTGCTCAACCTCCCTCTGGGCACCCAGGAACTGTAATTTTCAGTTCTCCTGCTCTGCCTCGTTCCGCCCCACCAGCCCCTGGACCCCCACCATAGATCCAGCTCCCTTTGCCCCCCTCACAGAACTGCCATGCATCGCCCCTAGTGCCTGAACCCTTCCCCTGCAGGTCTCCAGCCTGTGTCCTCCAGGTTCAGGGGGGACCTTGGTCAGATGTGCCCAGGCAGACAGCAGGTCTCACAGCCCGGGGCCAGCCCCAGGCCAGAAGCTGCCTGGGCCTTGGCCCACCTGCTCCTCCTGGGGAGTTTGTCTCTTAGTTCCCCTGCCGGGTCCATTAGTGGATGTAGTGTAGCAGTAGGCTGTGGGTCCCAGGAAATTAGAGAGAGAGGGTGGGGGAGGGGATCTCTTTTATTGGACCAGCTTCTGTGGAGGAGAGAGACAAGCTTCTGAGCCACACAGCGCTCCTCTGCAGGGTCCATTTCCGTCACTCACCCCGGGGCCCTGGAAGGTGCACGCTGCTGGCTCCATAGGAGCCGAGGGCAGGGTGAGGACTCCAGCAGCAGCTTAAGGGGCCGGGTTGAGGGATACTGAATTCCCAGATGGAGGGAACAGAAGGCAGGTTGTTCTGAGTGCAGGGCTGGGAGCCAGGGCTCCTGGGTTCAGTTCCTAGCTCCGGGAGGAGAGTGGGGTCTAGTGAGTTGGAGCAGAGGGGGCTGGGAGCCAGGAGTCTTGGCTTCTCTCCCAGCTCCAGGAGGGGAGTGGGGTCCAGTGGGGTAGAGCAGGAGGGTCCAGGAGTCCTCTACGCCAGATTGGCTGCGTGACCTCAGAGAAGTCACCTCCATAGAACAGGATAAAGTCACCTCCTGGTGGGGGGGTGGGGAAGGTTAATTAGTTCCTGTCTGAGGCACTCTGTGGACAGTTCAGCTGTCAGAGGGAATTCTGTTCCTGTCCTCCCCGCAGGTCCTGGCTGTCTCCAGTGGGCAGCTGCCACATCCCAGGTCAGAATTTACCTACAAGTTCCTCTCGTGCTGTTGCTTCCAGCGTGTCCCTAGATGAATTCAAACTGGGCTCGGGTCCCATTGCCCAGTTCTGTCACTCATGGAGGCTCATTCGACCACGAGGCCAGGTGGGGACTGGAGACTCTTACTCCCAGGGAAGCCAGTGGCAAAACTCCCAAGGGACAGGGCCAGGCTAAGCCTCAGAGATAGAAACAGGCGGGCTGCTTGCTGTGGGCGGTGAGGTTGTGAGGTGGGGAAGTTGCTGGTGATAGAGGAAGTAATGGGCTGCAGGGGATGGGGATTGGCAGTGGTATAGAACCACTGGAAACTCCCATTTCCTTAGCCAAGCTGGGATGTGGACTCTAGGAGCGGCTTATCTTCCTCATCAAATGGATACAACTCCTCCTCCTCCTCCACGTAGCTGCCTTTCAGAGCCTTACGGAGTTTGGTCCAGAAGAGCCTCTGAGCTGCAGGCTCCAGGGGCCAGCTGATGTAGGTCTTCTTGAGCATCACCTTCCTCATGCGGTGGTAGGCGGATAGCTCCCTGTCGGGGATGGCCTCCAGGAGCACCATCACCAAGACGTCCTTGAGCTCCTCGAAAAGCCGGTAGCTGGCCAGCTGGATCTCCAGAGAGCACCACTCGCTCTGCAGGTAGCTGCGACTGATAACACAGACGGTCTTGCGGCTGTTGTAGATGCTATCCACAATGTTGTCAACAATGCTCTTCCCCAGCTCAAAGTCCCGGTGGTGCAAGCAGAGGCGGAAGGAGCCCTGGCTGCTCTCCAGGCTTGGCACCAGCTGCTCCAACACCCACCCCTCATCAGCGGAGTTGTAGGAGATGAAGGCATCATACTGGAAGTGCTCCCCATCCTGCCTCCTCCAGCGGTCGTTCACCCAGGAGCGCAGGATGTAGAAATGGTACTTAAGCCGCCAGTAGGCCCGGTGGTAGATCAGGGGCAGCAACATGAGAAGCAGCAGCGCCGGGGCAGTGACGGAGAACAAGTACAGCCCCACGTCCAGGAAGCAGACGTGTGTGTCAAAACTGTACACGTAGCCCAGCTGCTGGCGGGAGTCGCAGGAGTAATTGTAGAGATAGACCACCTGCACCCACTTGTTGGCCAGCCAGTTCTGGAACCACAGGTTCTCGCAGGTGCAGCTCAGGGGGCATTTGCGTAGGTCCAGGTACCTGAGCAAGCCCAGGGCATTGGCCACACTCACATTGACGGTCTGCAGCTGGTTCTTGGCCAGGAGCAGTGAGGTCAAGTTGCTGAGGTTCCCGAAGACCTCCAGCGTCAGCGAGTGGAGCCCCATGTTCTCCAGGTTCAGTTTCTGCAGGCGGCTGAGGTTTTTGAAGATCCCAGGTGGCAGATCTTGCATGCCATTGCTGCTGTCAGCCAAGCTCAAGTACTGCAGCTGAGCAAGGTCGTCAAAGGCATCCGGGGAGATGGAGAGCAGCTTGTTCTCTGACAGATAGAGGGAGCGCAGTGCGGCCAGGCCTTGGAAGAACTTGGCGGGGATTATTTTCATGCCGTACGGCTGCTGAGCTTGTAGCTTGAGATCGTAGAGTTTGTGCAGGTGCCTGAAGGGTGGGCTCTTGTGCTGTGTCTTGGTGATGTATTGCAGTTTGTTGCCCGTCAAATCCAGCACCTCCAGCGTGGCCTGCACCAGGTGGAAAATGTCACTGCTGATCTCCTTGATGCGGTTGCCATCCAGGTAGAGTTTGGAGAGGCTGCATAGCCCACTGAACGACCTACTGGTCAAGTGGCGGATGTTGTTGCCCCCCAGATCCAGGATCCGGAGCAGGCTGAGGTGCCTGAAGACGCAGGGGAAGAGGATGGAGATGCGGTTATTGCGGAGGTTGAGGGTGCGGAGTCTGACCAGGTTCGTGAAGCTGGCCTCGTAGAGGTCGGTGAGCAGGTTGTTATCCAGCCGCAGCTCAGTGAGGTTGTAGAGCCCCTTCAGGGCATGTTTGTGCAGGTAGGAGATGGTGTTGATGTTGAGGTGGAGGATGCGCAGATTGGGGGCGTATCTGAATGCCCAGTATTTGACTGAGAGGATGCGATTGTAGCGGAAGCTGATGAAGTGCAATGCCTCCAAAAACGAGGAGTTTTGGCAGGTGCTGAGTCGGTTCAGCAGGTTGTGTTCCACCACCAGGCTCTCCAGAGGGTTGTGCTGCCACTTGTCCACACAGTCCAGCCACTTGAGCTTGTTCCACGAGAGGTCCAGAGTCCGGATCGGCGGGCACAGGGAGAACGACACGTTCCTCAGCTCCCAGATGTTGTTGCTCTGCAGCAGGAGGTGCTTGAGCTGGTGATTGCCCAAACGCTGGCAGACCTTGCTCACGCCTTCGTTGCCTAAGTGCAGGCCGGAGTAGTCCAGGCTGCGCGGCGGCAGGCTGGACACATTTAGAAGATGGAAGACATCCAAGGGATTCCCCTTCAGCAGCAGGTAGCTGAGGTTCTGGAGCCCAGCGCCGGCAAAGGAAGTGACGTTGGAGATGTTGTTATAGGACAGGTCCAGGCTCCTGATGTGGCGCAGGAGCTGTGGGCCGCCACCGTCCACGGCCCGGAGCGAATTGTTGCACAGATGCAGGGTGGAGAGAGATGGGGGGAGTGGACAGCTGGAATTGAGAGAACGCAGGCTATTGCAGGACAGGTTCAGCACCTGCAGTCTTGTCAACCCCTGCAGGCTGCAGGCCACGTCGGCAAAGCTCACCAGGCGGCAGGAGTACAGGTCCAAGGTGCGGAGGTTGCCCAGGGGCTGCAAGGCGCGGGGGTGAATCGTGCTCAGGGGGTTATTGCGCAGGGAGAGGTGGGTGAGGTTACCCAGACCTTGGAAGGCCCCTTTGGACAGCTTGGCCAGGCGATTGTCGGACAAGTTGAGCGTGTCCAAGGCGCTGAGGTTCTCGAAAGCCCCGTCCTCTATCGTCTCCAGGTGGTTAGAGACCAGCTGCAGCTGCTGCAGCTGTGGCAAGTGGTGGAAGCTGGCCGGAGGCAGGCGGCAGATGGAGTTGTGGGAGACGTTGACGAACGTGGCGTCGGGAGGCAGGTCGCCCACAGCGCTGATTATGTCCTTCAGGAAGCGCTGGATGCACCGGAAGCTGTGTGGGTCCTCCATGGACTGGATACAGTTCCTGAAGCCATAGGCAGACGCCCCGGGCATGAGGAGCAGCAATGAGGCCAGGAGGGGAAAAACGGGGCCCATCCTGCCTCCCCGGGGACTGGGGGCTCTCCACACTGGCACAGAGACCTAGAACCAGACGGTCAGTGTGAGCCTCTGCTCTGAACTGCCTGGGACAGAGGGGCAGAGCTGAGCACAGGGACCTGGGGGGCCTCAGAGACTGAATGAGGACTCCCTTGGGGTGGGGGGAGGGGGCAGGGGGCGGCAGGATCCTGGGTTCTATTCTGGCTCTAGGAGGGGAGTGGGATCTGCTGGATTAGAGGGGGCTCTGGGAGCCAGGACTCCTGGGTTCTTGCCCCAGCTTTGGAAGGGGAATGGGGGCTGGTGGTTAGAGTGAGGGGGGCTGGGAGCCAGGACTGCTGGGTTCTCTCCCAGCTCTGGGAGAGAAATGTGATCTTGTGGGTTACAGCAGCGGGGCTGGGCTGGGACTCAGGACTCCTGGGTACTAGCCCTGGCCTTCTATGTAGCTGCACCCCATTGCAAATTCCTGTCTTATTCCCAGCAGCCCCTGGGATGTTTGTGGTACCACTGGGGGATGGTTCTCACCTGGTGTGTCCCACGCCTTCAGCTCCCTCCCTCCCCGGCGCAGGGCTGGGGAATGGCTCGGGATCCTGGCAGGCTCTGAGCTGAGCGCCAGGGCACGGTCCGTCTCTCTTCCTTGCTGGAGGAGGCAGTGAGGGGTGCTGGGAGTTTTGCCAAGGAGGCGTCTGAGACTTTGAATGAGGAAGTGCTTGGGAGTATCATTTTCAGTCACATTTTGAGCTGACACTCAGTGGGGTTACAGCTGCACAGAGCTAGGGACAATGCTGCAGAAAGGCCCACAGCAATGGGGCAGGACTCCTGGGTTCTATTCCGGCTGTGGGAGGGGAGTGGGGTCTGGTGGGTTAGAGCAGGGAGGGCTGGGGGTCAGGACTCCTGGGTTTTATCCTGGCTGTGGGAGGTGAGGGGGGTCTAGTGGGTTAGAGCAGGGGGAGCTGGGGGCCAGGACTCCTGGGTTCTCTACCTGGCTCTGGGAGGGGACGGTTGTGCAATGATCTGTGTTGCCATGACTGAGGGAGGGAGGAAGCACTCGGTAGAGCAGTGGCTGGGGGACAGATAGAAGACGGGGATTTGGCATGTGGGTTTGCCCCCAGGAGAGCTTCCTCCCCCGCACCCTGCTGCTGTGGACCCTACTGCTCCAGAGCCAAGGCCCACTCCTCCCTTGCCATCTCTGAGGGGGCCAGGTAGCACCTGTTGGGAGGGGTGATGCGCTCTGGGAACAGGCTGAGGGAATCCTGCATCGTCCTCAGCTGCGGCCCCTTTCACTTCTCCTTTGCGGGGTCCTGCCTTCCCACTGCAGCTTGCGATTCCGCTGACAGGACCCAGCATGCTGCAGGCAGGCAAACCGCAGCCCGAGTGCAGGGGCCACCTGCTCCCACAGCAGCTGATTCGGGGGCGGGGGGAACAAAGTGGGAATTTTCTGTTGCATTTTTGGGTGTGTCTTGGTTTCCCCTGCATGACGCAGGGCTGCCCAGCGGGGGAGAGGGGTTCTGTCTAGGGTGACCAGATGTCCTGATTTTATAGGGACAGTCCCGATTTTTGGGTCTTTTTCTTATATAGGCTCCTATTACCCTCTACCCCCGTCCCGATTTTTCACACTTGCTGTCCGGTCACCCTAGTTGTGTCCGCTCTCAGGGCAGACTCACAGACATAGGGGAGAGAAGTAAAGGGGCCTTAAGGAACTGGCTGGACCCGACCCAGATCAAGAGACGATGCTGCCCCTGGATTCCCCCCAATCAGCAGGGAAGCTGAGCCCGGCCCAGCTGGAGACTGAGGCCTGAGAGAGGCAAGGGGGGGTCCTGGGATCTGACCGTGGAGATCAGACCGATGGAGCCTGACTGGGGTCGTGGCAGGTTGGCCGGGCTCTGGCTGACCCGGCCGGACTCTGCATTGACCTTAAGGTGACCGGGGTGAACACCTTGCACTGCTGACCAGGCCCTTGACTGTCCGGTTGGCAGTGCCGCGCAGCGCCCAGACAGCAGCCGGCATGTCCCCCCTCTGGCTCCTATGCGTAGGGGGTAGCCAGGGGGCTCCGAATGCTGCCCCCGCCCGAAGCGCCACCCCTGCAGCTCCCATTGGCTGGGAACCACGGACAACGGGGGCTGCGGGGGCGGTGCCTGCAGACAGGGCAGGGCGCAGAGCCTCCTGGCCATGCCTCCACAGGAGCCAGGAGCTGCTTCAGGTAAGTGCCCCCTGGAGCCTGCCCCCCCATCCCCCTGATCCCCCTCCTGTCCTCCAAACCCCTCAGTCCCAGCCCGGAGCACCCTCCTGCACCCCAAACCCCTCATCCCCAGCCCTGCCCCAGCCCTGATCCCCCTCCCACCCTCCAAACCCCTCGATACCAGCCCAGAGCACCTTCCTGCACCCCAAATCCCTCATCCCTGGCCCACATCAGAGCCCTCATCCTCCTCCCCAACCCCCTGAGCCAGCCTGGGAAAATGAGTGAGAGAGTGAGGGTGGGGAGAGCGAGCAACAGAGGGAGGGGGGATGGAGTGAGCGAGGGGCGGGGCCTCGAGAAGGGGCGGGGCAAGGGGGTTCGGGTTTGTGGGAGTAGAAAGTTGGCAACCGTCAGGGCCCCCCTAGGCTTCAATCCCTACTGCGGGCACGAGACTCCTGCCCGTCTCAGAGATGGGGGGCATGGGGGCGACCCTGAGGGAAGGGTGGGACTCCTGAGGGTCTGGTATGTTGCAGGGACCCGCGAGGGGCTGTTCTGGATCTGGGGGTGTAGCACAGGGCCAGTGGCTTCATGCCAGGGGCAGACATTTGGGTAAGGGGGGGAGCTGCAGATGTGGGTGTAGCTGGGTGCAGTGCCTGGGTGAGGGGAGGTGGGGTGATGGGGAGCAGTCCTGGGGGGGATGGGTGCATGGGGGGCGGCTAAGGGGCAGTCCTTTGGGGGGCCATTCTGCTCTGGAGAGGGCACCTTGTCTCTGCTGTGCAGGCATGTGCCCAGTATTGGGGGGCTGAATGTTGGGGGTACAGTCCCGGGGGGGTTGGGTGATGGGGGCATTGCCTGACTGTGGGGAGCAGTCTGGGGAGGGGCTAAGAGGCAGTCACTGGGTGCGGGGGGGCAGTCCCTGACTGGGGGGTGGGTGCGGGGGAGACTGGGGGGCAGTCCCTGGGGGGGGGGCTGAGGGCTGGGTGCGGGGGGGTGCAGTCCCTGGCTGGGGGCTGGGTGCGGGGGGGCCTGGGGGCAGTCCCTGCCAGCCAGGCTCTGCACCAGCCGGCATGGGGGGGGCGGGGGGGCTGGGTCTTTAATCGGCAGCGCGCAGGGAGCGAGCCGGCGGCTGGACCGGGCGGCTGCCATGGAGCGGGGCCGGTCCCGGGGCCGGTCCGGACGGGCCCTGCGGCTCCTGGCCGCCCTCCCGCTGCTGCTGCTGCCCGCGGGCTGCGGGGCCAAGTACGTGACCGGGAACATCAGCACCAAGGAGGTGGGTGCGGGACCGACCCGGGCCCCGCTCTCCCGCGCCCCGCCTCTGCGGGGACCGGGCCGACGGCCCCGGCCGGGGGCGGATCCTGCCCCCCCGGGGCCTTTCCCCCCCATTCACACAGCTGGGGGTGGAGGGGGGGACGCAGCGCCCAGTGGGGCTGATGCCTGGCGAGGGACCTGGCTGCGGTTAGGCGGGGAGGGGGCTTCATTCAACCCCCCCAGCCCCATCACTGCATCAGGAACGGGGGTGGGGGCGGTCCCTGCAGCGGGGGGCTCTCAGCAGAGCTGCCCCCAAATCCTGTCCCCAGCGCAGGGGGCTCAGGGCCCCCCTGGCCCGACCGGGGGAGTCACTGTTTATATTGCTTGAAACAGGATTTTGCTGCTGCTCTGTTTGGCCGGGGGGAGCTGGGCCGCAGGGGGTGGCCGGGGGGGGGGTACTTGAGCCAGAGAGGGTCTGGGGGGGCTAGAGGGGTGGGATGTGGGGGAGCAGGGCCAAAAGGGAGTTATGGAGGTGTGAGGTGGAGGGGAATGGGGACATGGGAGTTATGGGAATGGGGGGAGCGTGGGGGTTATAGGGGTGGGGAGCTATGGGGTGTGAGAGGCAATGGGGTATTATGGGAGGTGGGGGGATTATGGGGGTGCGAGGCAGTGAGGGGGTTGGGATGCTGAGGTGGGGGTGAGGTGGTGGGGTATTATGGGGGGGCAGGGTATATGAGGGTGCAAGGCAGTGGGGGGGCTGAGGCGGGGTGGGGGCAGTGGGGGGTTGAGGAGGCTATCGGGGGTGAGGTGGTGGGGTACTATGGGGTGCAAGGCAGGGGGGCTGAGGCGGGGGGTGAGGAGGTTATAGGGGGTGAGGTGGGGGGGTATTATGGGGTGCAAGGCAGGGGGGCTAAGGCGGGGGGTGAGGAGGTTATAGGGGGTGAGGTGGGGGGGTATTATGGGGTGCAAGGCAGGGGGGCTGAGGCGGGGCGTGAGGAGGTTATAGGGGGTGAGGTGGTGGGGTATTATGGGGTGCAAGGCAGGGGGGCTGAGGTGGGGGGTGAGGAGGTTATAGGGGGTGAGGTGGTGGGGTACTATGGGGTGCAAGGCAGGGGGGCTGAGGTGGGGGGGTGAGGAGGTTATAGGGGGTGAGGTGGTGGGGTACTATGGGGTGCAAGGCAGGGGGGCTGAGGTGGGGGGGTGAGGAGGTTATAGGGGGTGAGGTGGTGGGGTATTATGGGGTGCAAGGCAGGGGGCTGAGGTGGGGGGTGAGGAGGCTATCGGGGGTGTGGTGGTGGGGTATTATGGGGTGCAAGGCAGGGGGGCTGAGGTGGGGGGTGAGGAGGTTATAGGGGGTGAGGTGGTGGGGTACTATGGGGTGCAAGGCAGGGGGGCTGAGGTGGGGGGTGAGGAGGTTATAGGGGGTGAGGTGGTGGGGTATTATGGGGTGCAAGGCAGGGGGCTGAGGTGGGGGGTGAGGTGGTGGGGTATTATGGGGTGCAAGGCAGGGGGCTGAGGAGGCTATCGGGGGTGAGGTGGTGGGGTACTATGGGGTGCAAGGCAGGGGGCTGAGGTGGGGGGTGAGGTGGTGGGGTATTATGGGGTGCAAGGCAGGGGGCTGAGGAGGCTATCGGGGGTGAGGTGGTGGGGTACTATGGGGTGCAAGGCAGGGGGCTGAGGCGGGGGGTTGGGGAGGCTATCGGGGGCTGGGGTGGGGGGGCCGTGGGGCCGATGGGATCCCCACCCCCAATTCCCGGATTATTCGTATTTTCTTTGCCTTCTTCAGCCTGCGGCGCGGTTGCCGTGGAAACCTGGAGCATGAGAACGAGAGGGGGTTGGGGGGGCAGCGTAGCCGGGTCAAAACCAACCCCCCATGGCCCACATCCTGGGACCCCCCCAGCCCATCAGTCCCTGAGTCCCCACCCCCCCAGGTCCCCTCGCCTAGGAGCCTGCACCCCGGTCACTCCTTGTACCCCTTATCCCCATCCCCCGCACCCCGAGGCTGCCTGCCCCCAATGGTCCTGTGGCCTAGGATGGCCTGTGCTGGGGGGCAGGGGGGGGAAGAAGGCCTGGTCGTCATGGTGATGATATTGTCCTACTAAGCTGCACCTTGGTGACATGATCCTGTACTGGGTGTCGGGTGACAGAGATTGGGTGGGGGAGGCAGCTCGGACTCCTGGGTTCTACCAGGCTCTGGGAGGGGAGTGGGGTCTAGTGGTTAGAGCGGGGGGGGGGGGAGCTGGGAGCTCGGACTCCTGGGTTCTGGCCCCAGCTCTGGGAAGGGAGTGGGGTCCAGAGGAGTAGAGGGGGAGGAGGGGCTAGGAGCCAGGACTTCTGGGTTCTATGACCTTGGGTGAGACCTTCCCCCTTTGCTCGTAGGGGGTGTGCATTGGCCCTTCCCTGCCACCCCCCCGTACCAGGCCTCTCCCTGTCTTCCCAGGACTGGGTGTTCCTCACCCGATTCTGCTTCCTCTCTGACTATGGACGCCTTGATTTCCGGTTCCGCTACCCCGAGGTGAGTGCCGGTCCAGTCGCCTGGATGCCTGGGTCCCTGCTGAGCCTGACTCCCCTATTTACCAGCTGCTTCTCTCTGGTTCCCCCCTGCAGGCCAAGTGCTGTGAGAATATCCTGCTGTATTTTGATGACCCATCACAATGGCCGGCCGTCTACAAGCAGGGGAACAAGGTCAGGGACAGGGGGTGCCTGGGCTGGTTTTTTTTTGGGGGGGGGGGTGTCTAGGGAGACCTTCCAGCCTTCTGCAAGGCATGAAAACTAGAGAGATATCAAATGAACGTGGCACTGGGACTCAGTGGGAATTTTTTGTAATATTGGTATGAAGCCTCTGAGTGCCTCCTTTTCCCCTGTGCAGCACTGGTCCCTGGGCTGGGGGGGAGAGAGGAAGGTCTGTGTTTCGGGCAGGCTAACATGCAGGTGTGGGTGTCGCCCTGCTGTCTAGGCCTTAATCCCCGTATCAGGAGAGCAGTGAGAAGACAACAGCAAATCCACTTGTCTGCACATGGACACCTGGCAACCAGGGACCTGGAGAGAGACGGACTTCCCGGCTCTCTGCAGGGTGCTGAGCCGTGTCCCCCAGCTCGGGGACAAAGGCGTGGGGGGAGGTGGGAGCTAGGCGCTGGCTGCCGGAGATCAGAGTGAGCTTCAGAGCTTTGGGCTCTGGTTGACCGGGCCGGTTCTGCTGGAACGGTCACTGCTCTCTGCTAACGAAGCACATCCTGCCAGGGCTCCAGGCAGCTAATGAACCCGGCTGTGGGCCCGTGCTGGCTGGGAGTCCCTGCAGCCCCTGGCAGAGGGTGCGCTGCTCCCAAAGATGGTACAAGTTGCCCTTGGGGTCTGTCTCCCTGGGACTCCCTGACACTCCCTGCCCGGAGCTCACCGGGCGGAGCTGGGGGGCTGATGGCCCAGAGGTCCCATCAGAGGCGGTGAAGCAGGCGACCCCTACGGCGCCTGGCCCACTGACGGGCTCCTCTCAGAGCCTGTTCCAAAGCTGGGCTGTAGCCCCGGCCCTGTGCACCCGTGACAGGCGCACATGGCATGGACGGAAAGCTGGCTCTCAGATGTTCTCAGTCTGTGATGGTGCATCCCGCGGGGGGGCACAGGGATTGGCTCTCGGCCCTGCACTAGTTCACACTTGTATCAGTGACCTGGAAAAACTCAAACACTGATGAAGTTTTCAGATGACACAAAAATTGGGTGGTTGGTAATTAACGAAGCAGCCGGGCCACTGATTGAGTGCTGGGCTCCAGCAGACAGGAGGTGTTTGAATGCACACCTGGAACACCCATACAGCCAGGAACAAAGGGCGGAGGTGCAGAGTGCTTGCGGGAGTGGGACTCAGGGCAGGTGCGTTCGGTCTGGCTGGGGGTTGTTCGGTTCCCTGGCTGTTGGTCTGGGTACGTGGGCCCAGAGTGAGCAGGTGCCTTGCCAAAGGCTGCGAGGCACTGGCGCTTTGATCAGCCCGCTGTTCGAAATCTCCCAGTAGTGAAGGGGCGCAGATGAGTGAAGCTGGAAGATTTGGTCACTTGCTAGGTGAACTCGAGAGCCGTGAACAGAGGCCGCTAACAGGAGCTTGGGAGGGAGAGTGGGAGGCAGGATCAGCCCTACCTGTGATCGAGATGGCCACGCAACGGACCGGCCATGTTCTCTTTCCTGCGTGAAGCCCACAGAGAGACCCTGATGTGCTGGAGCACTGAGGGGTGGGCAGAGACGCGGATGAGACTCCGAGGCTGAGGAGCTCCCAGACAGCCAGGTTCAGGAGACCCCAGTAGCCCAGGCTGAAGGAAGAAGAGAGCTGGCCACCAAGGAGTTAGAGAGAGAGAGGAAGTCAGAGAGGCCTGGTGGGTTGTAGCCACGGCAGGCAGACGAGCAAGGGGCGGGAGCAGGCTGTGGGCCCCAGAGAGAACAGGACGAATTCCATGCAGCCAGACGTTTCAAATCGACGCCAGGTCCTCAGCGTGGACTCTGCAGAAGACTCCTCTCGAGACACCTGTGGATGGCAGCTCAGCCCAACCTGTCAGAGTCAGACTTGCCCACGAAGGGTTCTCCAGCCGGCAGATGGTCCTTGTTGGGGCTTCCATGCTCAGACCATGGAAAGAATGTTCTGCGAGGGACAGGTGGGCACCAGGGCAGAGCCTTCCCGGAGCCAGGAGACCTCACTCTGAGGTTGGGCAGGCTTCACTGGCGACGGGTTGTGCCGGCACCAGAGACGCTGCGTGGCAGGGAATCTCGCAGGTAGGGGATGATGGTCCAAGTCGTCTTCTTGGAGATCATTCCTGTCCCACAAGCAGAGGGAGACAGAGGATTGTGGACGCGAATCGTGGTGCAGGGTGGAGGGTTTTGGTTTGTGGCGCCTTCGTCCAGTTTCTATGGGGAAAGGGACTGCGTAGTCGGTCTGGCCTCCACCTCAGCAGAAGGAGGGCCGAACTGCTCGGGGCCAGGCTGGCCCTCGTAGTCAGGAGGGGGATAAATGAACAGCAAGAGGGCAGGGTGAAAAGCGGGAAGATCTGAGAACTCAGCTGCAAAGCAAGGTGTTGGGAACAGAGTTAGGGAACCAGAGGACAGGTTGTGACGAAGCAGGACTGTTCTTAATGTTTCCTCTGAATAGTATGGGGGTGCCTCAGTTTCCCCTGTGTAGTTCTTAAGTATCTAGGCGGTGGGGTAAGGGTGTATGATCACTGCAGAGCCCTAGAGGGCAGGTGTGTGCAGGGGTCTGGACACAGACAATGGCCGACACCCTGTTTCCTGGCCACTGATGGCCTGGGCCCTTCCCCCCTGCAAGATGAGAGCTAAAGGGCTGGAGAACAAAGGAATCCGGTGCCCTCCTGGCCCGGGAAAGGGACAAAGCCCAGAGGAGGAGGGGCTGGAGGGAGTTTCAGTTTGGGGCTGGCTGGGACATGGAGTGAAGGGCAGACGTGGTTGTCTGGCTCACTGCCCCCCAAAATGGACCCAGCTGAGGGGTCCTGTTCTCTGCACCTACAAGCTCTGTGTTAGACCATGTTCCTGTCATCTAATAAACCTTCTGTTTTACCGGCTGGCTGAGAGCCACGTCTGACTGCGAAGATGGGGTGCAGGACCCTCTGGCTTCCCCAGGAGCCCCGCCTGAGCGGACTGGCTGTGGGAAGCACACGGAGGGGCAGAGGAGGCTGAATGCTCCGGGGTCAGACCCAGGAAGGTGGAGCCGGGTGAGCTGTGTGTCCTGCAGACAGGCTGCTCCCAGAGAGGAGACTCCTGCAGAGTCCTGCCTGGCTTCATGGGGAGCAGTTCCAGAGCATCGCCCGGGGACTCCGTGACACAGATCTAAAACAGAGCTTGTAGGTGTAGAGAACCAGACCCCTCAGCTGGGTCCATTTTGGGGGCAGTGAGCCAGACAACCGCATCTGCACTTCACTCCATGTCTCCAGCCAGCCCCCAACTGAAACTCCCTCCAGCCCCTCCTCCTCTTGGCTTTGTCCCTTTCCCGGGCCAGGAGGGCACCTGATTCCTTTGTTCTCCAACCCTTTAGCTCTCACCTTGCAGGGGGGAAGGGCCCAGGCCATCAGTGGCCAGGAAACAGGGTGTCGGCCATTGTCTGTGTCCAGACCCCTGCACATACTTGCCCTCTAGGGCTCTGCAATGATCATACACCCTTATCCCACCCCCTAGATACTTAAGAACTGCCTAGGGGAAACTGAGGCACCCCCACACTATTCAGAGGAAACATTAAGAACAGTCCCGCTTCGTCACAACAGGAAGAGAAGAAATTCTTTAATTGCCTGGACACTGGTGCTGGGAGCCTGGGTAACAAGCAAGAGGAATGGGAATTGCTGATTGATGAGCATAAATTTTGATTTAGTTGGTGTTACTGAGACCTGGTTGGGTGATTGACAAGACTGGAATGTTCACATTGATGGTTATAACCTAAGTAGGAAGGTTCGGGCGGGTGAAAGGGCAGGTGGTGGCACTTCACAAAACCAGCATCACCTGCATCAATGCTTGGAGTCCCTGTTGCGGGTGTGTCACTTACCTTCAATAAAGCCAATAACTCGCTGCTTTGCTGCGTGTAGGCCTCGTTCTTCCAGAGCATTCCTGCTAGGCCTTTAGTGCCCAGAACACAGACGTTAGGAATTGTAGAAAATTGATAAGGGAAGCCAAGAGAGACAAGGAGAAATCTATGGCCAGCAAAGTTAAAGAAAATAAGGAGTTGGAATATATTAGGAACAAAAAGAACCCTGACATTGGTGTTAGTCCATTACTAGATGGAAATGGTACAATTAGCCATAATAATGCAGAAAAGGCAGAAGTGTTCTGTAAATATTTCTGTTCTGTATTGTGGGAAAAACATAAGAGTGGCCATACTCTGTCAGATCAAAGGTCCATCTAGCCCAGTGTCGTGTCTTCTGACAGTGGCCAGTGCCAAGAGCCCCAGAGGGAATGAACAGAACAGGGAATCATCCAGTGATCCGTCCCGTTGGCTATTCCTAGCTGCTGGCAAACAGAGGCCAGGGACACCGTAGTCTCATCATGTGGTGATTGGTCCACTGCTGATCTCCTATTGACTGGGTCACACGCGCCGGCGTGACACTTGCTGAGGCCGCGTCTCGACATCCCAAATGGCTGATTCCTGGAGCAGCGAAGCTGGAACCGCAAGACGAGAGGCCATTCCCAATTCACTCCGAAGTGGAGTGCAGGATCGGGTCCAAGAGGGCTGCTTGGTAACCGTGACCATCATGTAAATAAATTTAGCATCCTCGTACGGCGGTGAGAAAACACCAAAGAAACCTCCCAGCAGCGTTTAACTTTAGAAAGAGGAACTACGCTACACAGAGGAGGCTAGTTAGACAGATGTGGAAGAGCAGCCGCCGGGGAAATGCCAGAGAGCAGCATGGAGGCTACTGAAAGACTCCGGCATAGAGGCTCTGGCGACAGGTCTCCCCGAAAGCAGAAAAGACCAGAGGAGGCCCAAGAGAATGGCCCCATGGCGACCGCAGAGTGGTGGAGGCCGTTAGAGGCAAAAAGGCACCCTGTAAAACATGAGGAGATAGGAAGCAGCGCACGCACTGGCAAGTAAAATGTACCAGGCTAATGAGGCTGGCCAGGAAGGAGTTTGAGAGGCAACTTGCAAAAGACGCAAATACGATCAGTAAATTTTTGTAAAGTGCATCAGAAGCAGGGAGGTTGCAAACAGGCCGTGGGGCGGCTGGCCTAGCGAGGTGCCCAAGCAGTACTCAAGGAAGACAAGGCTGTTGCAGAGAAACTTACTGAATTCTTTGCATCGGTCTTCACTGCAGAGGATGTGAGGGAGATTCCCACACCTGAGCCATTCCTTTCAGGTGACAGATCTGAGGAACTGTCCCGGACTCAGGTGTCAGTAGAGGAGGTTTCGGAACAAATTGATAAACTAAACAGCATTAAGTCACCAGTGCAGTAGGAAGAGAACCTGAGAGATAAGCCCTTGTACCAGAGGCCGGAGCTAAAGCCGTGGGCAAGCGTTGCTGCTATAAAGCAAAGTGAGCGGAAGTCAAGCTGTGAGTGGTACCAGAGCACCCCGCGATCAAGCGGACCCGGAGTACCCCGCGATCAAGGATGGTACAAAACTGTTCCCCAAGGAACACACTGGCCCTTCCAAAAGCTCAGGTCAGGGTGAAGGGTGATGAATAGAGATGTTTTGATCAAACCAACACATACAAGCAGCTGGGTGATAACTAGCCAGGTCAGGGGGCCGTAACTAACTAATGTCAGGGGCCGTATGTGACTTGTTTGTATCAGGGTATAAAGATGTATCTCAGGGGGGGTGTATTTGTCCAGCCACGGGGGGCATGGAAAAACCCACCACTGACTGATCTGCGTCCCTTATCACGGGCAGACGTGTCGTCGTCTCCTCGCAGAGTCTGCCAGGGGCTATTACAGTGCTTTGTCGACAATAAACCTGGCCTGGCGCCTTCGTTCGGATCCTGTGGTCATTGGGCGGGTCGCTCAAGGTCTGCTGTGCCGGCTGTCTGCGCAGAGCTGGGGCAGCACATGGGGAGAACACACACACGCAGCCGAACCTCTATGAACAACCAGGACCAGATGGTATCACCCAAGAATTCTGAAGGAAGTCAGATGTGAAATTGCAGGTCTACTAACTGTGGCATGTAAAATATCGCTTAAATCAGCCTCTGGACCTGATGACTGGCAGATAGCTAAAGTTACACTGTTTTGTTTTTTTTTTAAAAAAAGCTCCAGAGGTGATCCTGGCCATTACAGACCAGTAAGCCTGACTTCAGTGCCAGGCAAACTGGTAGAAACTATAGTAAAGAAGAGAACTGTCAGACATAGAGATGAACATAATTTGTTGGGGAAGAGTCAACAGGGCTTTTGTGAAGGGAAATCATGCCTCACCAATCCACTAGAATTCTCTGAGGGGTCAACAAGCATGTGGACAAGGGGGATCCAGTGGCTATAGTGTACGTGGACTTTCAGAAAACCTTTGACAAGGTCCCTCAACAAAGGCTCTTAAGCAAACTAAGCAGGATAAGAGGGCAGGTCCTCTCATGGATGGGTAACTGGTTAAAAGATAGGAAACAAAGGGGAGGAAGAAATGGTCAGTTTTCACAATGGAACAAGGTAAATAGCAGGGTCACCCAGGGGTCTGTACTGGGCCCAGTCCTGTTCAGCATATTCATAAATGATCTGGGAAAAGGGGTAAACCGTGAGGCAGCAAAATCTGCAGACGGTACAAAACTACTCAAGATAGTTAAGACCCAGGCAGACTGTGAAGAGCTACAAAATGATCTCACAAAACTGGGTGACTGGGCAACAAAATGGCAGATGAAATTCAATGTTGATAAATGCAAGTAATGCACATTGAAAAACATAATCCCCCCCATACATATCAAATGATGGGGTCTAAATTCGCTGTTACCACTCAAGAAGGATCTTGGAGTCATTGTGGAGAGTTCTCTGAAAACATTCCACTCACTGTGCAGCAGCTGTCAAAAAAGCAAACAATGTTGGGAACGATTAGGAAAGTGATAGAAAATAAGATAAAATATCATAATGCCACTGTACTAATCCATGGTACGCTCACGCCTGGAATGCTGCTCGCAGATCTGAGCACCCGATCTCAAAACCGGAAACAGTGGAACTGGGAAAGGTTCAGAAAAGGGCAAGAAAGATGATAGAGGGGATGGAACGGCTTCCTCATGAAGAGAGATTAAAAAGATTGGGGCTGTTCATCTTAGAAAAGGGAGGACAAAGGGGGGATGTGACAGAGGTCTATAAAATCATGAATGGCGTGGAGAAAATAAATAGGGAAGTCATGCAATACAAAAACCAGGGGTCACCCCATGAAATGAGTAGGCAGCGGGTTTAATACGCACAAGAGGAAGTAGTTTTTCATTGAGTGCACAATTAACCTGTGGAGCTCATTGCTATGGGATGTTGTAAAGGCCAAAAGTGTAACTGGGTTCAAAAAAGAATTAGATAAGTTCATGGAGGGTTGGTCCATCAGTTGCTATTAGTCAAGATGGTCAGGGATCCAACCCCATGCTCTGGGTGCCCCTAAGCCTCTGGCTGCCAGGACCTGGGAGTGGAAGAAGGGTGGATCCCTTGATAATTGTCCTGTTCTGTTCAATCCCCCTGAAACTCGTACAGGCCACTGTCGGAAACAGGATACTGAGCTAGATGGACCATGGCCTGAGCCAGTGTGGCAGCTGTTATGTTCTTATGATGTTAAACAGAAGCTACTAAAGTTAGACATGTTTAAATCAGGAGGTCCAGATAACTTGTATCCAAGAGTGTTAAAGGAGTTGGCTGAGGCATTTGCTGGACCATTAATGTTGATTTTTGTTTTCAATCAGTCTTGGAGCCCTGGGGAAGTTCCAGACGACTGTAAGAAAGCAAATTTTGTGGCAATATTTTAAAAGGGTAAATGGGATGACCTAGGTAATTATAGGCATGCTGGCCTGACATTGATCCTGGACAAGATAATGGGGCAGCTGATATGGGACTCGAGTAATGAAGAACAAAAGGAGTGTAATATAATTGATGCAAATCCACAAGGGTTCATGGAAGATCGAGCCTGTCGAGCTAATCTGACATCTGTTGTGTGAGATGTACAAGTCTGGTGGATAAAGTTAACAGTGTTGACGTGATAGATCCTGTCAGGCATTCGACGTGGCACTGCACAAGGGTTGGATTAAAAAACCAGAATGATATAAAACGAACCCAGCACTCGTTAGCTGGGTTAAAAATGGTCTCAAAACGTCACTTTCAGAGATTCGTCTTCACGCAGGTGGGTTTCCAGTGCCGCCCGCAGGGGTCGGTTCTTGGCCCTGCGCCAGTTCACATTTGTATCAGTGTCCTGGAAAAAAACCAACCCAAAATCCTCCCAGCTGCAGACGGCTAAAGATCTGGCGAGGGGTAAATACTGAAGAGGCAGGAGCGGGATCACTCGGGTATTAACACAGCTACACCTTGATGTCCCATGTAGGGCAGAGAACGTCTGCCGTATGTGGGAGCTAGACCCACCCGGATGGAAATAAGGCCTAGGGCAATTAACCCCCATCGGGGGCAGGCTTTCAATCCAGCCGGTATGTTTCCCTGAGAGACCGGCTCCAGTGCTGCGTCCTATAGGCGGTCACACTAGATGGTCCCTTCTGGCCTTGGAGTCTATGACACCCCCCCACACACACACTTTCATTAACGAGGAGGCACTCGTTAGCAAATTTCTTCACTGCAGTGGGTTTCTGGGGGGCTCGGGATCTCCAGTGCTGATGCCTCTACTCCCCCCCCAGGACTGCCTGATGAAAGAGTCTGTGATTCGGCCAGAAAACAACCAGGTTATTAACCTCACCACGCAGTACGCCTGGTCAGGGTGCCAGGTAAGGGCCCCATAACCTCCCAGGATCCACCCACAGCCCCCCTCACACCGTATGCCTGGTTGGGGTGCCAGGTAAGGGCCCCATAACCTCCCAGGGTCCCCCCACAGGCCTCCCGCACTGTACGCCTGGTTGGGGTGCCAGGTAAGGGCCCCATAACTCCCCAGGTTCCCCCTGCAGCTCCCCCCCACCATAAGCCTGGTCGGGTGCCAGGTAAGGCCCTGTAACCCCCCAGGGCCCCCTGGAGCCCGTTCCTGCAGTGGAGCAAGGGGGTAAGAAACTCCCCAATCCCAGACTTGGGTCTAGCTCAGCCCTGTGCCGGACCCCGACCAAGCATCCCCCAGCAGCTCAGCCATAGGGCTGGACCCCGGACCCGGAGAGGCTCAGCCCAGGCCCCCGCCTCGACGCGAGAGGAGGACCCTGCAGCTGCCAGCGCTTGTGGGAGGTGTCTGGCCTGACGGACCTGGGGGCAACAGACGGGTGCACGGGTACCCACCCACTGGCTCTGCTGCCCCCTGCATCTCATCTCTCTGCCCCCTTCCCACCGCCCCGGCCCGGTCCCTCCATCTCGCCCCCAGGTGCTGAGCCAGGACTCCGTGCGGTACCTGAGCTGTGCCAGCGGCCGGAGTTTCCGCTCGGTCCGCGAGCGCTGGTGGTACGTGGCCCTCAGCAAGTGCGGGGTGAGTTTGGCCGTGTCCCCCCCCACAGCCCTCTGGCCATGCCCCCCTCCCCGGCTGTGACCTCTGACCTCTCCCCGCAGGGCGATGGGCTGGAGCTGGAGTACGAGATGATCCTGACCAACGGCAAATCCTTCTGGACCCGGCACTTCTCTGCCGACGAGTTCGGTGGGTCCTCAGTTGGGGGTGGGGGTCAGCAGGAGAGGAGCTGGGGGGGCAGAGCGTGCTGCCCCCCCCCGGTCTGCCCCACTGGTTCCCTCTGCCCCTCCATGTCTCCTGCCCACGGAGTGAGGGGGGGTCCAGCACGTCCAGCACTAACCCCTGTCGCAGGATATGCCAGGGCAGTGTTACCACCGCAGTTACCATCTCCCTGATGGTCTTGAAGCTGAAAGTGGGGCGGCCCAGAGGCCGGAGACCGTATGGTGGCCTTTGCATTCAGGGCAGCGCGGCCTAGCAGCCAGAGTCAACGTAGCTGCAGTGTGGGCCAATGGCCAGTACCTGGGGGGGAGGAAGGAAGGGGCCACCACAAGGGGGGTGGAGGCCCGGGTAGGGGGGCCCGGGCCCACCCAACTCCACTGGGCCTCGACCGAGGGCCCTGCAGTGGTGGAGCGGGCCCCCATGGGTCAGCCGGGAATCCCACCGGAACCCGCGGACCTTGCTCGGGTGGGAGGAACCGCTCGCGCCCCCTCCCTGGGTCACTGGCAGCCGTCTAGGAGCACCGGGGTCTCCAGGCTCCAATCTCCAGTCCGGCTCTCAGGGTCTCCAGCTCCCTGGGTTCTTCAGCTGCAGTCCCCGCCCAGGGTCCTTCCCCTCCGGGGGTCAGCCCAAAATCAGCTGCCTGCCTGGGCTGCTCCCTTTTATACCATGCCCAGCACGGTTGAGGCGTGGGACTTAGCCGCCCGTCATGTGGGGTCAACCCTCTCTTGTCTTGGGCGGGGTATGCACACCCCGTCACCCCCTCCTCTCTTCCCCAGGAATCCTGGAGACAGACATCACCTTCCTCCTCATCTTTCTCCTCATCCTCCTCATCTCCTGCTACTTCGGCTGTGAGTGCTGGGGGTGCAGGGGAGGAGGGTGGGGAGGGGTCAGTGTGTCACGGAGTCCCTGGGCGATGCTCTGGAACTGCTCCCCACGAAGCCAGGCAGGACTCTGGGGGAGTCTCCTCTTGGGGAGCAGCCTGTCTGCTGGACACACAGCTCACCCGGCTTCCACCTTCCTGGGTCTGACCTCGGAGCATTCAGCCTCCTCTGCCCCTCCGGGCGCTTCCCCCAGCGAGTCCGCCCAGGCGGGGTCCTGGGGGGGCCAGAGGGTCCTGCCCCCCAACTCCGCAGTCAGACGGGACTCTCAGCCAGCCAGTAAAACAGACCATGTCCCTGTCGTCTAATAAACCTCTAACACAGAGCTTGTAGGTGCAGAGAACAGGACCCCTCAGCTGGGTCCATTTTGGGGGGCAGTGAGCCAGACAACCCCGTCTGCCCTTCACTCCATGTCCCAGCCAGCCCCAAACTGAAACTCCCTCCAGCCCCTTCTCCTCTGGGCTTTGTCCCTTTCCCGGGCCAGGAGGTCACCAGATTCCTTTGTTCTCCAAACCTTTAGCTCTCACCTTGCAGGGGGGAAGGGCCCAGGCCATCAGTGGCCAGGAGACAGAGTGTCAGCCATTTATGTACCCTGGCCCTTTGCTCTCCAACAATTACATCCCCTTATCCCACCACCTAGAGACTTACGAACTGCCTAGGGGAAACTGAGGCACCCTACAGTATTCAGAGGAAATATTAAGAACGGTCCCACTTCGTCACACAATGTCTTTGTCCCGGGGGGTGGGGGTGAGGGAGCTTTTGCTGGGGGCTTTAACTGGGGCTGGGGAGGGGAGATCAAGCCCTGAATTGGGGGCTCCTCCCAGCTGGTGGCTTGTTGTGATCTGGGATGACCCCCCCCCCCAGGTGGAAGTGGGAGAGGGGAGGGCAAGGGAGGCACGTTGCAGGGAGGGAGAGCCACAATCTGGGGGGAGGGTTTCTCGCTAAACCCCCGTCCCCTGCCTCAGATCTGCTCAAGGGACGCCAGCTGCTCCACACCACCTACAAAATGTTCATGACAGCGGCCGGCGTGGAGGGTGAGTCTGAGCTGGGGCTGCAGGTCGGGAGTGAGGGGCACCGGCAGAGCGGGGCGGGGGGAGCAGGGCTGGGCTAGGAGGGGGCTGCAGGTCAGGAGTGGGGGGCACTGGCAGGGCTGGGGGGGGCAGGGCTGGGCTAGGAGGGGGCTGCGGGTTGGGAGTGAGGGGCACCGGCAAGGCTGGGGGAGCAGGGGGTTGTGGGTCGGGAGTGGGGGGCACCAGCAGGGCTGGGGGAGCAGGGGGTTGCGGGTCGGGAGTGAGGGGCACCGCAGGGCTGGGGGTCGATGCCGGGTGGGGAGGGGGCTCCTCACTCACTGTCTCTCCCCCCCCAGTGCTGAGCCTACTCTTCTTCTGCATTTACTGGGGTCAATACGCCTGCGACGGTGTTGGGAACGGCAGTCTCAAGATCCTGGGTGGGTGCTGGGCGGGTCCTGCAGCCAGACTGGACGTGGCCCCGGGAAGGGAGGACTTGGCTGTGCCGGGGGAGCCGCGGTGGGAGAGATTGGGGGGCCATTGGGAGGCACCAGCCGCACACGACCCCCCGGCGATGCCAGAGGGGCTGGCGCTGTCCCAGGCTGTACCACCGGGGCCTGGAGCAGGGCAGGGAGGGGACCTCCCATCTGGGCTTGGGCTGGGGGCCACGCGGCTGGATCTGTGCCCGCTGGTGGGCTCTGCGATCCCTGCGCCCGGAGCTGGGCCCCCCGTGGCCCCCGGGCCTGGTGCTGGGCCCCCCACGATCCCCACAACTGGTGCTGGCCCGGCACCCGGAGCTCCAGCAGCAAAAGGCCGGACGCGCCCCATGGTTAGTTGGGGGTTTCCCCCTCAGGAGCCCTTTCCCAGGGTAACGGGGCTCCATCCCGGTCCCTGGCCTGTGCTGTGGGTCGCGGGGTCCCATTTGGCCGGGGATGGAGACTGAGTGTGGCTGGGGGGATGTGGGGGGCTCATGCCTGGCCCCCAGCTCACCCCCCCTCTCTCCCCAGCCAAGCTGCTCTTCTCCGTCAGCTTCCTCGTCTTCCTGCTGATGCTAATCCTGCTGGGGAAGGGGTTCACCGTCACCAGGTACCGCCAGGCCCCGGCTCCCCCGGCTCCGCCCGGGGCTTGGGGGTGTGGGGGAGGTAGAAGTGGGGAGCAGTAATGGGGTGGGGGCAGTGAAGGGGGGCCGGTGGGGGTCAGGGAGGTGTGGGGGCAGTGAAGGGGGGCCGGTGGGGGTCAGGGAGGTGTGGGGGCAGTGAAGGGGGGGTGGTGGGGGGCAGTGAGGGGTGGGGGCAGTGAAGGGGGTCTGGTGCGGAGCAGTGAGGGGTGGGGGTCCCAGCTCATGGTTCCCCCCCGCCCCAGGGGCCGGATCAGCCACACGGGCTCCATCAAGCTGTCGGTGTACATGACGCTCTACACCATCACCCATGTGGTCCTCTTCATCTACGAGGCCGAGGTGAGACCCCCTGCAGGGACGCCCCTCACCCCAGGGACCCCCTCCCTGACCCCACCCCTGCACCCCCTCCAGGACTCCTTCGCAACCCAGGGACCCTCCCTCGAGCCTGTCCCCCTCTCCCTGGCACCCCCCCATCCCCCAGGATTTCCCCCTCCCCAGGCCCATCTCCCTGTAGCCCCCAGCTTGGGCTTTAGCCCAGGATGGGATGGGGCCATGCCCCCTGAATTTCTCCCGTTAGCCCCACCCGAGAGCTCGGCCCCCGGAAATTGGGGGTGCAGGGCGGAGCCCCACTCCCGTGCTGGGCCCTGGGGGTGCTGACCCAGGTGGGGGGCAGTTCTTTGACCCAGCGCAGGTGCTGTACACGTATGAGTCGCCGGCCGGCTATGGGCTGATCGCGCTGCAGTTCCTGGCCTACGTCTGGTTCTGCTACGCCGTGCTCACCACCCTCAAGCAGTGCCCCGAGAAACAGCCCTTCTATGTCCCCTTCTTCGCTGCCTACACCCTCTGGTGAGTACCCGGCCCCCCTCCAGGGACCCCCGCAGCCCCCCAGGAACCCCCATACCCTGCACAGGGAGTCTCTGACACTCTTCAAACCAAACACGGGCCGCGTGTTTGAGACCCTGCCTTACGCCATGGGGGTTCACTTTCAACCTCATAACTGCATACATGAAATGATAACCTACGGCCTCCCTATGACAAGATCCCTGTTACAGCCGTGCCCAGGGCATCAGGAGTCTGCCGAAGACCCCCGACATGACACACTGCATTGGGTACCGTACAGTCATTTTATAAAGATGAACATGGGGGTGCAGGGTGTTCCCCCGAGGTACAGAGCGTCACAGGGGGACCGGGGAAGGGGATAGGTTTTGGGGTAGGGGGACCTGAGGGAGGGGGAGTTCTGTCCACTCACCACCCTGCCCCCCCTGCAGGTTCTTCGCGGTGCCGGTCACGGCGCTCATCGCCAACTTCGGCATCCCCCGCTGGGCCCGCGAGAAAATCGTCAACGGGATCCAGCTGGGGATTCACCTGTACGCGCATGCCGTGTTCCTGGTGAGACCCCCATGCCCCCCACCCCCTGTGCCCCCCGCCAGCCCCCCATACCCCCTGTACGCACACACCATGTTCCTGGTGAGCCCCCCGTGCCCCCTGCCACCCCTGTGCCCCCCACCAGCCCCCCATACCTGTATGCGCCGTGTTCCTGGTGAGACCCCTGTGGTTCCCGCCAGGCCCCCAGGCCCCCTGTATGCGCACGCCATGTTCCTGGTGAGCTCCCCATGCCCGCTGCCGCCCCCTGCCCCCTGTACGCGCACGCCGTGTCCTTCTTCGAGTGCTTGCTCCGGTCCATTCGTGTTAGGGGTGCGCTGGCCACGTGCCCCGGTGCTGGGAGTTTTCCCGGCTCTGGCGCCGTCTGGAGCGGCGCCCGCACAGCGCGGTGTAAGGGGCCCCCTCTGCTCCCCCCACCCTCGGTTCCTGCTTGCCAGCACTGCCGGTGCGGGAACGTTCCCTGCTTCGGCAAAGCTCCTTGTCCAGATCGGTTTGGTGTGAACTTCTCTCCTGTGCAGTTATTCAGGTTGTTAGGTAGTTTCCCTTCGTGTGTGAGCTACTTAGTTGTTAGTCCCAGTCGGGCTTCAACCCCTGTGACCATTGCAAGAAACCGATGCCGGTGAGTGACCCCCACAGCAGCTGCTTAAGGTGCTTGGGGGACGCCCACAGCAGTGACAAGTGCCGAATTTGTAAAAGTGTCAAGCCTGGGACGAAGAGAGAACGGGACGTTGGTCTCCGAGCTCTCCTGATGGAGTCGGCAGTGACACCAGCACCGGGACCGCCCCGCTCGGACTCCGCACCGAGCACCGTGGCCTTGGTGCGGAGTGCTCCACCGGCTCCGTCTTCGGACCGGCGTCCATCACCCCCCCCCCGGCACCGGCTGCAAAGTGAAGGCCACGTGGGGTCCACCTCCCACGTCCTGTGAAGGGAAGGAGAGGGGCAAAGACCCGTGAGGGGCAGCTCGTCACCTCCCTGCGGGAGTTGGGGCCCACCCCAGGACGCGGCTGCTACCCCAGACAGCAGCTCGGGAGTCCGGCGCCTGGTGGTGCCGTCGACCCCAGAATCCCTGCAGGCGGCGCAGGACATTATGTCCCTCCCGGTGCCGGCAGCACCCCGGTCCAGGGGTGAGCCTGTCTTGGGACCCTTCCAACGGTCCCCCTCAGTGCGGCATCGCTGCTCGCCTCCAGGAGCCTCCGCCAACGCTCGCCTGCCCAGAGCCACCACGCCTCGGAAACGGGACAGCCAGCCCAGCGAAATCCCGGCGTCGGGCCCCGGACTCAGGGCACTGCTCATCTGGCTCCAGGCGCAGGGCACCGGTGGAATGGCGCAGGCCCGCTGCGGTGCGCCCATCCCCGAAACCCCGGCACCAAGAACACCGTAGCTGTTCCCCGTGGTCCCGTGAAGGAAGCTGGCAGTCCTGGGAACCTTGGTTGGTGCCCTCATGCAGGTCCCAGTCGCAGCTCCGGCGCTGGCTTTGAAGGGACCATGGTGAATCGTCGGCCTCGGCACCGTCCTGGTCCCCCAGACGTGGCCCTTCCTCGTCGGGCTTGCAGAGGGCCAGGAGTCGCTACCAGCAGGACAGGGTTGGTCGTCGGAAGTACCGACCCCCCCATGGCACCGCCACTCGTACTGTGGCCCCAGGGCCAATGTCCCACCCCGGCATCCCTGGAATCCCAGGGGGTTTCTGCAGCCATCGCAGGGACACGGGAACCCGTTGGCCCCGGCCCCTCGCCTGCCTTTGGACATGGATACAACTGTGCAACAGACCCGTCTGGTCGGCCCGATCTTGAAGGAGGGTCCTGTTGAGCAGGTCTCGGGGGTGACAGAACCACCCGCACCTGCTCCCTCCTCCTCACCAGATAAGGCCATTACTGGGCCCCCGCCCATGGTCCCACGGGCCACGCCAGGGCCTTTTAAAGGGGGTTGGCCCCCAGGCCCCAGTTTGCGCCGAGGAGCTGGAGGAGCCCCCAGGCCCCCTTTTTGACGTGCTCAGCTCGGCGGCCCGGTGGGGGTGGCACTGCCAGTGCACGAAGGGGGAGTCAAATCACAGAATCGTTGGAGCAAACCCCCTCCTGCTTGCCCCCATTTCTAAGTGGGCAGAGTGCAAGGATGTGCCCGCAAAGGGGTGAGAATACGTGTATACGTCACCTGCCCCGAGCTCTTCGGTGGCGTCGGCCGTCGATGAGCGGGACAGGCAGGGCCAACCGGCAGCAGCTCCCAAAAATAAGGATGCAAAGAGGTTCGATTGATTCGGGAGGAAAGTTTGGCCACCCTCAGCTGGAGGTTCGAGGACAAATAATCATCAGGCCCTGCTTGGCCACCATGATTTCAGCATCTGGCAGGCTCTGGCCGAGGTCTCCGACTCGCTGCCGGAGGATCCCAGGAGCGAGTTCCAGGCAATCCTGGACGAGGGCAAAGCACGGGTGGGACCAAGCAGTGAGGGGAGCGGCTGGTTGCAGCCCTCTGGCCCCTCCCAGGGGTGCAGCTGTCAATGCGGGACGTCCCATTCGACGGACAAGCCCTGTCTGCGGAGCACACAGATACCGCGCTACGGAGCTCGAAGGGCTCCCTGGCTACCTTGTGGACCCTCGGCCTCTACCCCGGGCCCAGCCAGGGAGCAGTTTAAGCCACAGCAGCTACGGGCTTCGGCAGCCAGCCCAGGTCGGAGCCTGTCCGTCAAATGAGCAAAGGCGACAAGCGCCGTCAGAGCCAGCAGCCCTCGACCTCGGCGCGGTCCTGCTCCACCCGCTCCCAGCGGGCTTCAAAGCGGCGTTTGGAGGGTGAGCCTGAGGGCGACCTTCCCGTCGGTGCCCTGGGTCCTGCTTCCCACCGCTTCTCCAGCTGCCTGCCCCCTTCCCTCCCGGCCTGGGCCTGTCGGGCTGCGCACCAGTGAGTCCTCAGTTCTGTGGCTCAGGGTTATTTATTTCTGCCCTCTGTCACGGACGCCCCGGGCGATGCTCGGGAACTGCTCCCCACGAAGCCAGGCAAGACCCTAGGGGAGTCTCCTCTCTGGGAGCAGCCTGTCTGCAGGACACACAGCTCACCCGGCTTCCCCCTTCCTGGGTCTGACCTCAGAGCATTCAGCCTCCTCTGCCCCTCCGTGCGCTTCCCACAGCCAGTCCGCCCAGGCGGGGTCCTGGGGCAGCCAGAGGGTCCTGCCCCCCAACTCCGCAGTCAGATGGGACTCTCAGCCAGCCAGTAACACAGAAGGTTTATTAGTCGACAGGAACATGGTCTAACACAGAGCTTGCAGGTGCAGAGAACGGGACCCCTCGGCTGGGTCCATTTTGGGGGGCAGTGAGCCAGACAACCCCGTCTGCTCTTCACTCCATGTCCCAGCCAGCCCCAAACTGAAACTCCCTCCAGCCCCTCCTCCTCTGGGCTTTGTCCCTTTCCCTGGCCAGGAGGTCACCGGATTCCTTTGTTCTCCAACCCTTTAGCTCTCACCTTGCAGGGGGGAAGGGCCCAGGCCATCAGTGGCCAGGAGACAGAGTGTCGACCCTGGCCCTTTGCTCTGCAACAATTACACCCCCTTATCCCACCACCTAGAGACTTACGAACTGCATATGGGAAACTGAGGCACCCTACAGTATTCAGAGGAAACATTAAGAACAGTCCCACTTCATCACACCCCTCCTCCCCCCACAGATCATGACACGCCCCTCGGCGGCCAACAAGAACTTCCCGTACCACGTGCGCACCTCACAGATCGGCATCGTGGAGGAGGGGGCGCCTGGCACCAAGTTCCCCCACCACGTCTACGGCAACGTGACCTTCATCAGCGACTCCGTCCCCAACTTCACCGAGCTCTTCTCCATCCCCCAGGGCCCGGTGGGGGGCACCGCCAACGTGAGAGATGGGGTTGGGCAAACAGCCCCCGCCCTGCTTGTCCCTCTCCCTGTCTACCCGGCCCCCAGCCCCAGGGGTCCCTGGATAACCGGTCCCACCTTGGGGGGGGGGTCCCTGGATAACCTGCCCCAAACCAGGGGTCCTGTGCAAACAGCCCCTGTCCCTGTCTACCCGGCCCCCTACCCTGGAGGTCCCTGTCTACCCGGCCCGCTGCCCCGCTCTGGGGGTCCCTGGATAACTGGCCGCGCCCCAGGGGGTCCCCAGATAACCTGCCCCAAACCAGGGGTCCTGTGCAGGGCGTCCCTGGATAACCGGCCCTCTGCCCTGTCCCAGAGGGGCTGTGTCCCGGTGCTGGGCGAGGGGCGCCCCCATCACGGGGTCGCAGGCTCGGGGCTCTGGATCGGCTCCGGATGAGGCTCATGCAGGACTCTGGGGCAGCATCTCCCCTCAGGGCCACTGTCACCAGGGCCAGGAGCCTGCCCGGCTTCGGGGCCTCCTGGGTCCGACCACGGAGCATTCAGCCCCCTGGTCGCCCCAGGTTATTAGTTGGGGGGAACCCTGCGTAGAACAGAGCTTGTGACCAGGGACCTGCAGCAAAGTCCAGCCGGGGGGCGGGGGCAGGAATCCAGAGCCCTGGGCTCCAACCCCCCAACCCCAAGCCAGGAGCCTGACCAGTTTCCCCCAGCCCAGCCTCCCACCCCCTGTGGCCCCCCCTCCTCCTTTGTCCCTTTCCCAGGCAAAAGGTCACCTGGTCTCTTTGTTCCCAACACCTGGTGGGGGGGTCAGTTGCTTGGTTACAGGGTGTCCACCATTCTCTGTGCCCCAGGTATTTACACCTGCCCTCCAGGGGTCTCCGCAGGGTCACACACCCGTATCTCCCCCTCCCCCGCCCAGATACGTAAGCAATACATGGGGAAACTGAGGCACACACAAAGTATTCAGAGAAAACATTAAAAACATTCACAGTTTGTCACACCCCTGTATAGCCAGCCCCCTGCCCTGCCCCAGAGGGGCCCCTGGTAACCAGCCCCCTGCCCCGCCCCAGAGGGGCCACGTCCCGGCGCCAAGGGAGGGGTCCCCGTATACCCAGGCTTGCGCCCCCGGCACTGACCCCTTGGCTCTGCCTGCAGGCGCGTGAGCAGGTGGAGGAGACGCCGGCAGAGCGGACGACGTCAGAGCTCAGCAGGCCCCATGTGCTGCTGAAACCCCCCCCGGGGGGTGAGAGCCAGCCCCCCCCGTACCAGCTACAGGCCCCCCAGCTGCACCCCCCCAACGGCTACACCGAGTACTTCAGCATGCACACGGGGGGCGCACGGCCCGTCTAGGGGCCCATCCCCCGTAGTCTGCCCCCAGCCCCGCACCCACTGCAGACTGAGGGGGCCGGACTGCTACAGGCCCCCCCCATCCATGTAACCCCTTCCTCCTGGGTAGCTCCTTCACGCCTCCCTCATGGCCCCCAGCCTCCTGCCCCAGTGACCCTACGGGGGCCCCCCAGCACGGCTGCCCCCGGCGCACTGATGGGGCTGGAGTGGGGGGGGTGAGTGGCCTCCCATGGGAGCGTCCCAGCTCCCCTTCACCCCACAGTGTGGGGGGCCTGGGGGCTGGGACTGAATGAACATGAGGGTTGACCCCCACAACAGGGCTAGGAGCCCTCTCTCCCCCGCCATGAGCATCGGCTGGGGACCCAACCCCTGCCCAACCCTCCCCTGGCGCCTATCGAGTGTGTGTGGGGGGCAGTGCTCTTGTTACCATTCCCCCCATAGCCAGGCTGCCTGTCCTCCCACCCCGGTCAACCCCTCCCCCAGCTCCCTGTGCCCCCCAAGGACATTGCCCCCCAGCCCCTCCCCCAGCCCCACTTCTGTGCCACTGATTCTGGCGCCCGAAGCTGGAGAATTTCTGGAGTTGTTTTTGCCAAAATAAAGAGGATTCTCGTGTTTCTATTGGACTGTGGAGTGTGTGTGGGGCGGGGGCAGGGGCCCAGGGTGTGTGGGGGGCGGGGTCAGGAGCCCGGAGTGTGTGGGGCAGGGGCCCAGGGTGTGTGGGGGGCGGGGTCAGGAGCCCGGAGTGTGTGGGGTGGGGGCCCAGAGTGTGTGTGGGGCGGGGGCAGGAGCCCGGAGTGTGTGTGGGGCAGGGGCAGGAGCCCGGAGTGTGTGTGGGGTGGGGGCCCAGAGTTTGTGGGGGGCGGGGTCAGGAGCCCGGAGTGTGTGGGGCAGGGGCCCAGGGTGTGTGGGGGGCGGGGTCAGGAGCCCGGAGTGTGTGGGGTGGGGGCCCAGAGTGTGTGGGGGGTGGGGTCAGGAGCCCGGAGTGTGTGGGGTGGGGGCCCAGAGTGTGTGTGGGGCGGGGGCAGGAGCCCGGAGTGTGTGTGGGGTGGTGGCCCAGAGTGTGTGGGGGGGCGGGGTCAGGAGCCCGGAGTGTGTGTGGGGCGGGGGCAGGAGCCCGGAGTGTGTGTGGGGTGGGGGCCCAGAGTTTGTGGGGGGCGGGGTCAGGAGCCCGGAGTGTGTGGGGTGGGGGCCCAGAGTGTGTGTGGGGCGGGGGCAGGAGCCCGGAGTGTGTGGGGCAGGGGCCCAGGGTGTGTGGGGGGCGGGGGCAGGAGCCCGGAGTGTGTGGGGTGGGGGCCCAGAGTGTGTGTGGGGCGGGGGCAGGAGCCCGGAGTGTGTGGGGTGGGGGCCCAGAGTGTGTGGGGGGCGGGGTCAGGAGCCCGGAGTGTGTGGGGTGGGGGCCCAGAGTGTGTGGGGGGCGGGGGCAGGAGCCCAGAGTGTGTGTGGGGCGGGGGCAGGAGCCCGGAGTGTGTGGGGTGGGGGCCCAGAGTGTGTGGGGGGCGGGGTCAGGAGCCCGGAGTGTGTGGGGTGGTGGCCCAGAGTGTGTGGGGGGGCGGGGTCAGGAGCCCGGAGTGTGTGTGGGGCGGGGGCAGGAGCCCGGAGTGTGTGGGGTGGGGGCCCAGAGTGTGTGGGGGGCGGGGGCAGGAGCCCAGAGTGTGTGTGGGGCGGGGGCAGGAGCCCGGAGTGTGTGTGGGGTGGGGGCCCAGAGTGTGTGTGGGGCGGGGGCAGGAGCCCGGAGTGTGTGGGGTGGGGGCCCAGAGTGTGTGTGGGGCGGGGGCAGGAGCCCGGAGTGTGTGGGGTGGGGGCCCAGAGTGTGTGTGGGGCGGGGGCAGGAGCCCGGAGTGTGTGTGGGGTGGGGGCCCAGAGTGTGTGGGGGGCAGGGGCAGGAGCCCAGAGTGTGTGTGGGGCGGGGGCAGGAGCCCGGAGTGTGTGTGGGGTGGGGGCCCAGAGTGTTATACCAATAAAATAAAAACCAGCAGGATCTTGGTAAAGGGGAAAAGGCAAAATGCCACACTTATTGTGACTCCGGAACGAACCCTCGTAAGCAGTGAGTTGCGGCAATAAGATGCCATCCATCTCCTTTCGTTCGCACGCACGTTCTGCAAGGCTGTTCCCATAGTTACCAGCCTTAGAGTTGCTCGTGCCAAGCCACCGGCCAGGCGGCCTGGACACGAGGAGGGAGCAGGGCCTCGTCGGATGCTCATCTGACGCTCCGGGAAGGTGGTTTGCAGAATCAGACCCCGAAGTTCTCACTTTCTAGAGTCCGTTTTTTATAGGAATTTCTTCCTAGGCCAGTCTGTGGAGGTGGCTTCATCATGCTGCTGCTGGATCAGTCAGCAGATGGCACATTCCTGACGGCTCCGTGCTGCCAGGTGTTCTCTTCTTCTTTGGGTCTCCCATCCTTGAGGCTGCTGGGTGGATCCCAGTCTGCCCTCCGGGGGTCCTCTGGTTATTTCCACTTGACGCCTTCTTCAGCCGATGGACACTGGATTCTTAGGCTGGCACCTCCCTGATCACTCAGTTATTATCCACACCAAGCATCCATCCACATACATCCTCTATCTCTGTTTTAATCACAATTGTTAACAAGCGAGATGAATACAACAAAAGGGCGGGGAGTCTCTGGGTGCTGTTTCTGTTGGTACAGAGTGTTGCTTTGAGTCTCTCTCTGTGTGAGTGGTGGTTGTTAAAAAGAATTGCTTTGGGAACCGACTCTGTCTCAGCATGTACTAACACAATTAGCAGCTTGCAGGTTTCACACAGAGAGGGAGAGAAACAGAACCAAAAACCAAGAGACATCTTAATTAGTAATACCCTGGAATTTAAACTATGGGGAATCCAACTCATTTGTGATTTTAATACAGAACTGTCATGGAGTGTGGGGGAGTCCAGGCCCTGCACCCCTCTTCCTGGGATTCACTGAGACTCTCAGCCAGCCAGTAAAACAGAAGGTTTATTGGACAACAGGAACACAGTCCAAACAGAGCTTGTGGGGACACCCAGGACCCCTCAGTGAAGTCCTTCTGGGGGAGCAGGGAGGTTAGAACCCCAGCCCTGGGGTTCCCTGTGTTCCTCCACCCAGCCCCAAACTGAAACTAACCCCCCCCAGCAGGCTCCCTGCTGCAGCCTCCGTCCACATTCCTGGGCAGAGGTGTCACCTCCCCCTCCCCCTCCTGGCTCAGGTGACAGGCTCTCAGGTCTCCCGTCCCCAGGGCACATTCCCAGGTCAACACTCCCCCCTCCCTGCTGCGTCACATCCTCACACCTCTCCCCCCTTCGAGACTGAACTGAGCGGGGTCACTGTGACCAGTGACCTGGGGAAGTTCGGGGCCCCCTCTCCGGGACAGCGCATCCACTATCAGGTTGGCACTTCCCTTCACGTGGACCACGTCCATGTCGTAATCCTGCAGGAGCAGGCTCCACCTCAGGAGCTTGGCGTTGGCTCCTTTCATCTGGTGCAGCCAGGTCAGGGGAGAGTGGTCGGTGTAGACGGTGAAGTGTCGCCCGAAGAGATAGGGCTCCAGTTTCTTGAGGGCCCACACCATGGCCAGGCACTCCTTCTCGATGGCCGCGTAGTGTTGCTCCCGGGGTAGCAACTTCTTGCTCGGGTACATAATGGGGTGTCTCTCCCCCTTTTCCCCCTCTCCTACATTAACACCGCCCCCAGTCCCGTGTCGGAGGCGTCGCTGAACACCACAAAGGGCTTGTCAAAGTCTGGGTTTGCCAGAACTGGGCCACGGACCAGAGCCTCCTTCAGCGCCCGGAAAGCCTCCTGGCACTGCTCGGTCCAGACCACCTTGTCTGGCTTCCCCTTCTTGCATAGCTCAGTGATGAGGGTGGCTATGGCGCTAAAGTGGGGCACAAATCTTCGGTAGTATCCTGCCATCCCAATAAAGGCTTGGACCTGCTTTTTGGTGTGGGGAGCGGGCCAGTCTCTGATCACCTCCACCTTGGCCGGTTCTGGCTTTAGGCGGCCGCTCCCCACCCGATGGCCCAGGTAAGATACTTCAGCCATCCCCACCTTGCACTTCTCCGCTTTGACAGTCAGCCCAGCCCCCTGGAGTCGGTCCAGCACTTGTCTAACCTGGGACACGTGGTCCTCCCAGGTCTGGCTAAAGACACAGATGTCGTCAATATACGCCACGGCAAAACTCTCCATCCCCCTCAAGAGCTGGTCCACCAGGCGCTGGAAGGTGGCCGGCGCTCCCTTGAGGCCGAAAGGCAGGGTCAGGAACTCGTAGAGCCCCAGTGGGGTGATAAAGGCCGATTTCAGCCGGGCATCTGCATCCAGCGGCACTTGCCAGTAGCCCTTTGTAAGGTCCATGGTGGTAAGGTACCGAGCTCCTCCCAGCTTGTCTAGGAGCTCGTCCGGCCTGGGCACGGGGTAGGCATCAGATACAGTGATGGCATTGAGCTTCCGATAGTCCACACAGAACCGGACTGACCCATCCTTTTTGGGGACCAGCACCACCGGCGAGGCCCAAGGGCTGGCCGATGGCTGGATCACCCCCAAAGCCAGCATGTCCCGGACCTCTCTTTCCAGGTCCTGAGCAGTTTTCCCCGTGACTCGGAAGGGGGAGCATCTTATCGGCGGGTGCGACCCCGTCTGCACCCGGTGGACAGTCAGATTAGTGCATCCAGGCTGGTTGGAAAACAGCTGTCGGGACGGATGC